>NC_056749.1:80112782-80412782 GCF_019279795.1 Protopterus annectens
TTGTCTTATCAGTGCACAGCAAAAGCACTCCACATGATCTGCCACATTCACAGAACCACGTTGTAGCATTCCGTGGCATAAATGCTACAACATCCTAGCACACCATGTCATTGCATGACAGAACAATTTTCAGAAAATCACATCACTAATACCATAGCACACAGTACCAATATTTCCTAAGGCAAAGGGAGCTTCTGCAAACCTGCAGTCACATCTGGTCTGTAGATGCCTACATTATTTATTTGGTTTGCATGCAAACTGACATCTAATTAATTATGCAGTGAACCTTGACACTTTTATTTAAGAATTCTGGCAGCCTGTATGAAATTTGATACCTCAGTTTAATAACCATATTCAGGACATATAGATAAATACAATGGAAAGTTTTGCTGTACTGTACATTTATAAATCATCTGTGCCCTCCATCATACAAAGTTTGTGAATCACAGACTAGACATAAACACTACCCTAAATAAAGAACACTTTTCCTATCACAGAACAGACTGACAATGGCATCTTTCTGCATATTGTACTAAAATGTCTCTGCTCCCTGTTTCTATGGCTTCATACAGCAACAACGTTTGGCCTCAGATGATGTGCGGTGGTAAATCATTGGTTCTGATAATAGCACAATTCCTTGTGAATAAATCATCACTCAGTAAATGTGTTTCCTAATTTCACATTTTTTAACTATTTTGAAGAGACATAATCTTATTTCTTCCCCCACCTGATCAATGGTGCCAGACTATATAGTGTTGCATGCAGTGAAGCTGCAAACTCTGTGTTCTGTGTCTTTAAATTAACCAGGACCCTGGATACCTAAGCTCTCTGCCTCATGCTGGGAGATCGCTTAGTTGCTTAAGTTCAATTTCTTGTGATTCTTTCTCCTAATTCTTTGACCCACGGCCTGACTTGTACAATATGTGCTCATGTTATGCGCGTGTGTGTGTGAGTGTGTGTATGTGTGTTTCAATCTCTCTGCAGAGGCATGGTACATACTTGTTATATGTTTAGGTTCCATGTTTAGGATTTGATTCTTATGAATTATTGCTGTCAGCATTAGACATCTGTGGGAGTGAACATTGCCATTGCAGACGTCATTACCCTTCAAAGCAAAAATCATGCCAGGATCACTCAGCCCACACATTGTAATAAGAAATTTAAATTCACACTGCTATGTGGGCAGGCTGAATTAAGGTCTGGCAGAAAACATAATTATGAAAACAATGGACTACCTGATGGCTCTTCAGTCAGGACAGACAGAGAGAGAAATAGAAAGAGAGAATCGCTGAAAATGGAGCCCACAATAGTATTTTACAAGTTTTAATTTGATGTTCTTATGCTGTATGAAGTGAAGCAAAATGTAGGAAATTACAATATTTTTTTTTTCAGATAGCACCTTGTAGAACAAGAAAATGATCTTTCTCAAAGTCAGATGTTATGTAATTACAGGTTGATGTGATTAAGAGCCAGGACTCCATCTTTTATTGCCCTTAACTCCTGTGGAGCACAGAGTATTGAGAAAAAAAAGAAGGCTGCCCCAGCACAGCAAGGGCAACACCAGACAGTCACATGCTTAGTGACCTGTTACTTACTGTTTCATGTGGTCATCTTCACAAAACAAGTTCATTATTTCAGCTGCTATAGGTTGTGAAGCCTTGGGACAGTCTAAACAAATCTATGAATGAAGGTGGGGAGGTTCCCTCTCTAATGACAATTTTGGAAAAGGTAAATGAAGAGAATAATTAGATTTTTTTAATTATTTCTCTGCAGATTTATATCATGCCCATGGCTGTGAATGTGTTATGAAAAGCATTTGCTTCCAAGTCATTAGTTTGGTGCCTAAGCAGAAAAGCATAAAAGGGTGTGTGTTATAACAATGTGTGCTGGGTTCTTCTGTATCACATAGCAAAGTCAAATGTTTTACCTCCTCTAGGAGTTATGGCATAATAGTGAACAACCCTGCTGTGTCTATACTATAATACCGCTTTGTGTTTTCCCTGGATCAGGACATAGTGATGTTTTAGTATAATACAATTGTTCTGTCTACATCTGGAGCAGTTTCAGTAACTTCAATTTCCAAAGCTGTTGTGTATGTGTTGTGTCATGAGATGCAGCCTTCAGTTAAAACACTTTCTTGGCTGATGATGTATCTATCACCTGTTGCATATTCCTTTCCTCCTGTGCTTCCTGATGGAATTCACTTTAGTCATAACAACTTGCTGTTCAGTCACACATCCTGCATTGTACTTTCTACAGTCATCGTGCATTTGTGCATTTAATACGTTATCACTAGTTGTTATTCTTTGTTTGTACTTTTACATCAACAAATCAGCAAGCTTTGAAGTTTGTCTCCCAACTCCAGTGTTCTTCCTGGAATAAGCCTAAACTCTGCTTGCCCCTGTCATTAGCAAATATTGCAATGTCTTTTGAACCCTTTGCCAGGTGTTTCAGAGCCTTTTGTTGTTTCATGGATATTATCCAAGTTTTTTTCTGACTTTGCAGTGTATATTTTTTGAAGCTGTAGTATTCATTGTTGCTACGTCATAAGCAGTGTCATAAGTTGTGAGAATGACGGGTCAACAAAGCTCAGGTTTACTGGCCAATCAAGTCAAAGGAAACCTTTGCCAATTTAACTACTGCAGACACCCCTTACTCTGTCATTGTGCTCTAAAACCAAAGTTCTCTGTTCCGAGCTCTGTGGAGATGGTAATGTCTGCTACTTCATTTCTACATGCTCATGTAGACATCCTAAAATGGATGCCATTTAGTGTTACACAAATCAGTGAATATGTCTTACTACTTGCTTTTATTAGTACTGCCCTGTACAATGGCAGTAAGGTGACTGCAAGATTTTCCTATTTTTCCTTAATAAACCTTTCAAGTTCTCAGCTCTGTCTCAATCAAAATTTTAAGAAGTAGGCACTTATTGTTGGCATGCTTGATTTTTGTGGCTAGCAGTAATTATTTCATTATTGTTATGCTTGCTGAAAATATTAAAAGAGCAAGCAAGTGAAAGCAACTGCATTTATCATTTAATACCACATGTTGCTTTTTCTAGGCTCAAGGTAAAGCTAAGTGATTCAACCACTGAGAAATACTTCATTTGTGTTTCTAATAGAATCAAAGTGAGGTGTAGAGTTACAAATAATGGTAGTTTCATAGAACATTTAGATCTGCCATAAAGCTGTTCCCTTATCGCTTTATGTACTTAATGAATAAGTTAGTAACATTATGTTTAGTCAAAACTACAACAAAAAAGCAAGTGGAAGTAAAGAAGGGAGATGTCAAATGATTCCTCACAAGAGAAATGAGGACTTCTTATTTATCTGGGACTGAAAATACAGCACGTGAGGGTATTATCAGCTTGCTTGTCTCCAGCAAGCTTTTGCACTATGTTGTCTGCTATGACCCTGTGTCTGTGGCCTGGTATTACTTACGATGTGATAGTATGATGAGAACCAACACAATGAAAAGATAGGGGTGAGGTGCAATAACAAGGAAAGGTCAACGCTGCCTCCCCAAAGGGCATGCAAAGCAGAATGTTGGCCTGCACTGCTATATTTGTAGAAACAAAGCAGACATTTTTTAATCTTTACATGAAACTGGTAAGGCCTCACCTGAAAGTGTTGCTCCAAGGTGAGGAGGGCTTATTAAAAAATGTGTATAGCCCAGTCCATGGTCAGCAGCACAAGCTGACCAGTAAACAACCTGGAAGTACTACAGTATGACAGAACAGTGCAGGCTGTGAAACCAGAACAGAGACATGATCTTCCCATGTAGGAACCTGAGGGACAAATGGGTTGATAGTTACCTAGTGGGAAAAAAAAATGCACTTCAAAGTATGACAGAGTGAGAAAATGATTAAGATGTGAATCATTGTTTTCAAGAGTAATTAAAGTGAATGCTTGTTTGGCATACAGTACTGTGGGAGGAGACAGGTTATTTTGCAGCACATGGGCATGTTTTGAGTGGGTCTGATAAAACTGGAATAGATGCTGAAGCTGTGTAAAGTGACAAATGCAGTCTCGATGTAGCTAGATATACAATCCTGTCCTTCCACAAGCCTTGTTAGTCTGTTCAGTATTTTATACAGTGGATATTAACTAACAAAAATGTTCTATAACAGATAGGAAGATGTTTCAAGAATTATTTCAAGATGTGCCCTGTCCTCCTTACAGATGTAAAATGTTTCCGGACTAGCTGTTAGTTAACTACATATTGCAGTATTATATTGTGAGATAGATTGTGATGGCCCAGACCATATTTGCTTTCACCCATTTTTGCCAAAAAAATATTTTAATATTAACAGCTATATCTTTCGAAAAACTGAACAATAAAAACAAAATCATGCAAGTGTTTGCTTATAAAGAAGGACTGACCAACTTTTGAGAATATTCTTATACAGACCATAATTCACAAAAAGAAGACTGTGTTCCCTTTGCACTGCTTCAGAATTATCTACCTGCCTCATTCTGACCTCCTTCCTTCATCACACTATATTCTGTTGCTATGGTGACCACTGAGATGCCATAACAAATGTGGCATGCTGTAAAGTCAGACAATCCGGTGGTGAGCTTTTTGTACAGCCTGCATGTGAAAGTAAACAAAGGCTCGTGCAAAATGAGGAAAGGTGCACATTTTTAACAAAAAAGTGCTTCCTGGTAAACATACTACAAGGGTAAAGTCTTTTGACAATTGTTCTTTGTTGTCTGAGTGCACAGCTGTATAAACAAATTTCTCAGCTGTACTTACTTGGCAAAGAATTTAGAAAAATGCATGTCTAGAACTACCTGGCAACAACATAACTATACTTGTATGTAGTATACCAAGGCAATGCCACATCTGCTTTTTTTTAATTAGCTTTGAAATAGACTGATTTGCTTTACTAAATAAATAGTCTTTACTTACCAGTGTTATGCAAGGGAATTCCTGGCTGGAACAACAACAAAACAGAATCAGTAATTAACAGCTTATATGATGGGTACTGTGTGCCAACCATATAAGAATGAGAATGATCAGGTACAATAAGAAATGTATGAACCAAAAAATGACACAATATGTAACATAATATGATCCACTAGACACTCTGATATAAGCTTTAAAATATAGCATGGAGACTTATTATGACATTAAATGGACTATAGTTACGAACCAGGCAAGACAGAAAATCATGATGTTAGAAGGATATCAAGAAAAGTAGGGCTTAGAGGTGAAACAAATGGGATGCATGAAAAACGTAAGGACTATAAAATTGATGCACACCCATTAGTGGTAGATGGAGTGACATTTACAGATATTTATTTGTTTGTTAACATGGTAAGTGAGAATCCAAATTTGGAGTGCACATCTTACTTGTACAATGTTATGATATACAATTTCACAGGGCCACATATCTTACTGTACATTGCTATGATATACAGCCTCACAGGGCCACATATCTTTCTGTACAGTACTATGATATACATCCTCACAGGACCACATATTTTACTGTACACTGTTATGCCTCACAGGGCCACATATCTTACTGTACAGTACTATGATATACAGTGTCACATGGCCACATATCTTACTGTACAGTACTATGATATACAGCCTCACAGGGCCACATATCTTACTGTACACTGGTATGATATACAGTCTCACAGGGCCACATATCTTACTGTATAGTACTATGATATACAGCCTCACAGGGCCACATATCTTACTGTACAGTACTATGATATATGTGTTCTCCACTAGATAAATAGCCTAACACAACCTCTGCAACCTCTCCCAATTAACTTCCTCATTCCGGACACCCCAAACTAAACTTCACTGTAGAAAATCCCTTCTCCATTCTTGGACCCAATCTCTTGCAATCCATCCCCCTTAACTAAAAGATGTCTCCTCTTTTTCCACCTTTAGAGCTCAACTCAAAAGATATCTCCATCAAAAATCTGACTCTGAGTTCTTTTCCACTGGACACATAACCCAACTCCCTCCTCACCTACATCACTTCTGCTTTGATACTCTGTTCTCAGCTGCTGCTTCCCTCTCACTTTACTACTAAAATCAATTTACATTTGGTTTTCTACTCTGCTAATATTATTTATATTTTGTAGCAATTGTCTATGGGACTTTCTACCTTCTGTGATTACTCTGTTTGTGAAGTTGTTCTATTTTCTTTTTATGTGAATCTCTTGACATGGGCTGAAATGGAATATAGTGATCAGTGTACTAAGCTGGTAAACAAACTAAAATAAATAAAAATACAGCCTCACAGGGCCACATATCTCACTGTACAGTACTATGATATACAGCCTCACAGGGCCACATATCTTACTGTATAGTACTATGATATACAGCCTCACAGGGCCACATATCTTACTGTATAGTACTATGATATACAGCCTCCCAGGGCCACATATCTCACTCTACAGTGATGCGATACAAAACTTCTCAGAATCACACATCTTATTGTGTAATGGTACGATATACATTTTCATACGGCTATACAACTTACTGTAAAATGCAGCTGTCATACAGAGCTTTGCGGGGTTTTCTTCCTGCTCTACAGTAACTTGATATACAGTTTCGTAGGAAAATATGTCCTGCTATACAATGTTATGAAAGGCAGTTTTCCATAGTCCATATGAACAACAACACTGGTGAGCCATAAAAAGAAGACACTGGCTGAGTGGGATTAACCTGTGACTGCTCATGTTATGTACTCTAACATGTTCTAAATTTTGTTGTTGTTGTGTCTTTTGGCTTTTCCCGGTTAGGGGTCGCCACAGCGGAACTCCAGTCCGCTAATGATTGGTAGTTGATTTTTACATGCCGAGTTACCAGCCCTGATGCACAACCTTCAACGAAGATATGCCCATTCATGCATGTCTCCACACAGAAGACGCTCTAGCTGAGAATCGAACCGGACAGCATCTTACTGTGAGGTGACAACATTAACATGTTCTAAATCTCATAGTTAAATCAATGCCTAAAATTGTTACTGCATTGCCTTCTAGTTATCTATGGAACTATAACTATATGTCCGTGTTTTTCAAGTATTTGCCTTCTAGATATCTATGTAACTATATTTCTATGTTGTATTGTAATTTGCAACATGTTTGATTTTATGTGAAGCTTTTCTCCCTGGGCCTCCACTGAAAATGGGCTCACCTAGGCCCAGACAACCTTCCCAGTAAACAAATACAATAAATAAATAAATAAATAAATAAATAAAAATAATAAATAAATAAATGTACAGGACCACAAGTTAATGCAAAATATTATGATACAACACAGCCTCATAGGAACGTCCATTTTAGTGTATAATGCTACATAAAACACAGCTCAAAAAGAGAAACCCACCATATTATACAGTAGTTAGCTAGTACCTTATACAGCTTCAAATGACATAGAATGCAATTATTTGTAGCTTCTGAGGAAGAGACATTGCTGTAACACACCCACACCTTTACTGCATATTTATGTAATATACGACTAGAGTGCTTATGCTATGCAGTGATACAATATGCAGCATACCTCTCAACCTCTTAGAGCAAGAAATCTGGACAAAGCCATAAAGAAAAGTGAGACAAATGCCCAAAAATAGGGGATTTTTTTTTTAAATATTGCTCTTACAAACTTAGAAAGTTGATAGAACAAAAGCTTTTACATTAGCATGAATTTTCTGAATGATATGAAGCCTGACTACAATTTTTAATGATTTGCCTCTAATTTGCCAGAAAACCACAATTTTGTGAAAAATGGAACAAAACTATGAGGCAAAAATCTGGACATTCTGCAAAAATCTGTCCATTTATTTGAGAGGTATGATTTATGTAGGTTTGCAGGACCACAGATTTCTTTGCATATTGCTGTGATATACGGCTTCACAGGCCCAAACATCTTACAGTTGTGCAAGGCCACACCATTTATTATACCATCCTCTTCTGGATAGTTTCAAAGAGCCACTAAATCTGTCCGTATAATGCAGTGATACATAACTTCATAGGGTCAGTCCCTTTGTTGTTTATTGGTATGGAAGTTTCATGCCATTGCACAATTAATCTGTAGACCCACATTCATAGGTGTGACCTCATGAAGGGAGTAATGCAAATACGACAGTATGAGGTTTCACACCAAGGATAAGGTATGTAGACAAACTGTGCAGTGCTCCTAGCTAGTGAAATACCTTGCAGTGTATGTACGTATATAGTAAATAATCTGTCTCATTGTCCTTTACAAACTCTATATTTATATGTTACTACAATGCTAAAAGTCATGTCTTACAAAATGCAAGGCCTACCTGCCTTGACATATACAGCCAAACAGAACCAGTTTATTTTTGGTTGGGATAAATACCAGAATACAGACCGATAGATTACTCTCAAAAGTGGACAGAAAGAAGCCAATAGCTGAGATTCGGATATGCTGGACCTAGGGACAGCAGAGGTATAAGAACTGCACCGAGTACCTATCAGACGTGCTTCTGTTTACTATGAAACTGTCACCATTGTTTAGAAAACAACAACAATTAAATGTTTGTGAGAAAGTGAGGTTGTCTAGTTGTTCAGTGGATGTCATACTTCATCCTAGTACAGGGTTCGATTCCCTCAGTCTCCATTTCTTTATAGTCCAGCTCTGAGCCAATCTCTTAACCAGACAGTTCTACATCGGCACTTATACATAGTACGTTGACTTAGATAACAAAATAAAAAGCTTTCCTCTCATTAATATGGATGGAAATTAAGAAATTTGTTCATGCATATCACCAAGGGGTCCTTCATGATTAACAGATGAAATCTAGAAGGACATGTGATTTATATAAGGCAATTAAGCAAATAATAGAAATATATTCAGGATATTTGAATGTAGATAGATATGGGTACACGGTAGTGGATCAGATGACAGTTTTATCAAATGAGTATCGGGAATGTAATTTTTATAGAACTGCATAGTGTTCAATAGTTACTTTTATCAAGATCCTATATCTCAAAGTGTGCTGCATTTTATATTTTATGTGCTTCCTATACCTCATGACTTTGGGAGGTGGGAGGAAACAGGAATACCCAGAGAAAACCCACATAGACACAGGGAAGACATGCAAACTCCACGCAGAAGGCACTGAAAGACTTCTGCTGTGAGGTGAGCACTACTAACTGCACCCTTGTGGCACCCATTATATATTCACATACACACACACACACACACACACACACACACACACACACACACACACACACACACACACACACCTTCAAATATAAGCTACATGATTTATCGTAAAATAAGTTTGAGTAGGTAGCTCCAAATCTTAAATTCTTAAATCCTTAACAAACCAATGCACGCATATGTTCAGACTTGTTCAGATTCACAGATCCTGTTCTCAGGTGTTAATGTTTCCAACAGAATTTTGGAATTCCTGCCACATTCTGGGCCATTTAAAACCATGCTATTATACTGTAAAATAATAGGTAATTGCAATTCCCAACCAGCTCCAAATACTCTGGCAAATTGGTCTAATACTTGTCACCTATTAACCACCCCATCCCCCATGGTGATGTCTGGGATTTCTACATCTCGTTTTAAATTGTATCAGTTTACAAACAGATGACCTGCTTTGTGCATGCACTTGGGCACGTACTTAAATTCAGATTTAACCTGATTGGTCTTCGGCTACTGATGAGGCAGTGTTTCTGAAGGAGCCTGTCAAAAAGGTAGCAGTACAACAACAGTAAAGTTGAGAGTGGCATAAGGCTTGGCCTTTCAGACTCATTTTAGGTTTTCCAGTTGTAATAAGCTAATTAAGTTCTCTGCAGCTGGGAAATTCAAAGAAGATTCTTTCATCATGTTTCATGCCGGAAGCTTGTCCACTTAGCTGTTTATGCCTGAAACATCTGCCTTACACTGCAAAGTAAGCTGTTTAGCAGCGCCAATCATACACATATTTCAGCCAAGCTAGTGCTACTTTTAGGAGCTCACCAGAGTTGTGTTAGTCTGCATTGTATCATAAGATTTCAGGATTTCAAAGTTACATGGTGTTAGAGCATGTGACTCGTACATCACAGCATCAAGCCTGCGAATGTACTACAGTAGTACTTCGAAGCATGGAATGCCCTATAATGTACCATTCTGTGCTAAATATTGTAAGCACTCTTTCTTTGATTACATGCATTTTTAGTCTCTGTACACATTTTACTGCATTACTATAGCTAATATTTCTATAAGGCTATTATTATTTGCAGTGAGTTCATTTAAGTTGTTTCAGCACTTATCTGATGTAGCTGTGCTTGGAAGATTTCAGACCTATCAGAGCCCACACTTCACACAGATGTGACACTTGGACAGAAACGCGGCAAGCTTTTCTAGTTAATTTTGCTTGATACCTGCTTAAAATATGGCACAGTGATGACAAACACTTTTATTTGTTTATTACTTTTGTTTACCCAGAAAGTCCGACTAAGCACAGGACCCATTTTAAATGGAGGCCGGGGGAGAAAGGCTCCAACAGTAATAGACAGAGGGACATTTGAAAGGCAATGATATACAATAGCCTGTACAACATTTTTCAAAAGAGGGAGAACTGCATTTAAAATTTGATAAAGTATTTTGACAACCATATTGTTCCTATTTTCAACAGAAAGCAATATGTCTTACAAGAGGTACAGTGGCGAGAGAGTTAAAACTGAGAAACACAAAACAAGGGAAATTGAGGATGAAGGTATATACCTAAAGGAGGAAGATAATAAGTTACAGTTCAGGTAAAAGGAGGATGTGCAGGGAGTTCAGCAGGGATGAGGCTGAAGAGGAGTGATGTGCTAATTAGGTGTAATAATCTGATAATCTGATCAATGACAGCAGGGATGAGGCCAAAGAGGAGTGATGTACTAATCAGGTGTAATAATCTGATAATCTGATCACTGACAGCAGGGATGAGGCCGAAGAGGAGTGATGTACTAATCAGGTGTAATAATCTGATAATCTGATCACTGACAGCAGGGATGAGGCCGAAGAGGAGTGATGTGCTAATCAGGTGTAATAATCTGATAATCTGATCACTGACAGCAGGGATGAGGCCGAAGAGGAGTGATGTACTAATCAGGTGTAATAATCTGATAATCTGATCACTGACAGCAGGGATGAGGCCGAAGAGGAGTGATGTACTAATCAGGTGTAATAATCTGATAATCTGATCACTGACAGCAGGGATGAGGCCGAAGAGGAGTGATGTACTAATCAGGTGTAATAATCTGATAATCTGATCACTGACAGCAGGGATGAGGCCAAAGAGGAGTGATGTACTAATCAGGTGTAATAATCTGATAATCTGATCACTGACAGCAGGGATGAGACTGAAGAGGAGTGATGTACTAATCAGGTGTAATAATCTGATAATCTGATCACTGACAGCAGGGATGAGGCCGAAGAGGAGTGATGTACTAATCAGGTGTAATAATCTGATAATCTGATCACTGACAGCAGGGATGAGGCCGAAGAGGAGTGATGTACTAATCAGGTGTAATAATCTGATAATCTGATCACTGACAGCAGGGATGAGGCCGAAGAGGAGTGATGTACTAATCAGGTGTAATAATCTGATAATCTGATCACTGACAGCAGGGATGAGGCCGAAGAGGAGTGATGTACTAATCTGGTGTAATAATCTGATAATCTGATCACTGACAGCAGGGATGAGGCCGAAGAGGAGTGATGTGCTAATAATGTGATCACTGAAAATCCTGACTTCAGATTCCGTTCTCTCCTGATTTTGTGCTTTGCTTGTACTTAGTTAATTATTTTAGTAAGGCGTTTGAACCTTGAAAACATGTTTGCTAGAATGAAGCAATATTATTTAAACAGCATGCAATTATCTGGTCAGCAGTAAATATACAACATCCAATAAGGCTGTATTCATCAGGTCAGGAGTATGCATACCTTACCTAAAATATTTATCAGATACAGTGCTGACATACCTTACCTAAAATACTTATCAGATACAGTGCTGACATACCTTACCTAAAATACTTAACAGATACAGTGCTGACAGTGGGGAAAGGTGACATGAGTCTGACATACCTTACCTAAAGTACTTATCAGACACAGTGCTGACTTTGATTTCTGGTTAACGCTGTATCAATTTTGCTAATGTGAAAGCATGACCATACTGATGGAGATGACCATTAATGCAAAGCCCTTCATTCTGTCATGAAAACCCTCACTGGTCCACTACCATCAGCACTTGGCAAGACACAATGCATCACGGTGTGTCCCCACCCAAATAATGTTGTTATTCTCCGCTCTTTTACACGTCCACCATCCAGTATCCACAGCCAAAGGACAAATACCTCATAGTAGGGAACCAATAGATCCTTCCCTGTTTGCTGTTTTAGTGGAGTTCATGGAAACATGTCTGGCACATAAGAAATTAAGCATTTAACTCACAACCTAATTCAAATATCGATATACAATGAGCGAACAGCACAAGTTCTGTAAAGGTAGTTACAATACAATGTAATCACTCAATGCAAGCATATACACTTTGAACATTTCCCATCTAAGATCCATCATGAGTACATACATCAAAATGTCTTAATAAAGGGCAGGGAAGTGAACTAAGTAGCTGACCAGAAACCAGCTAATGTACTACTGTGCTCTGTTAGAGATCTTACTATCAGGCACAAGTCAGAGATATTCATACGCTCATAGATTGTTACTAGGCTAATGACTGCTAAGGCTTTTACATGCCTAGCCATTCACCCCAGCCCAGTTTTGTACCTGAGAAACTTGGGTCTCCATTAGGAGGGAGGGAATAGTAGTAAAAAGGTACCTAAGGGACTTGGGGGCAGGTGTTAATTAGAGAAGCATTTTACTTACTGATGACCTCTGTCCATCAGAGACATAGGAGCCAGACTTGGGGTATATTTGTGATTTCCCACCTAACAGTCAAGGTTTCATTTGAATAGAATCAGGGCTGAACTCTGCTTCACATGGATAAGGAGTCTGTTCCATAACATGGGAATCCTTTGAGTCACATATCTGTCCCTCCAGCATGTTCTTTTTACATCAGAAGTGAAGTTCAAATCCTTGGGTCTAGTGTTTCTAGTGTTTTTGTTTTGTGGATGTGCAAATGATTCATTAGGTCTGGATCTGAGGATGCCTTATAAATAAGGCAGAGATCATATCACTGGAGCCTGTAGGATACTGAATACAGAGACGGGGCCTTTAGGACAGGGTAGTCATGTCCTGGATTCTCCTGTGAAGAACCTTTTGTGGGCATTCCAATTGTTGTAAGTGTCTGGTTAAGTACATTCCAAAGGGGGTACTGTACTCAATGATGTGTTGATAACAATAAGGGCTGAGTAGAGTTGTACTAGTACTTCCATGAACCTGCATGCCACATCCTTACCTATAAGTTGGGTGACATAGCAACATGTTCTTACTATCATTGCTACATGTTGAAGGCCAGATTACTGTCACCATATGATCCCAGATCACAGACTATCAGATTGACACTTGTGGTGTTTTACTGATGATGTAATTAACTGGAGTGGACACTTTTCCAAAGGGAATTATAATGCATTTCATAGCACTGAGTTTTAAACCATGGGTTTGGCACTATTCTTTTGTCTGTGTTAGAGTCTTTTAATAGATGTTCATGTCATGGGGGAATCTATGATAGCTCCCAATTTACAGTTGTTTGCAAACTTAGTGAGCCAAAGGTCTTTGACATCAGCCTTGACTTCCGAGACGTAGTTAGATGCCAAACAGGACTGGACCCAGCATGGAGTCTTGAGGTGCTCTACTGGTGACCAGTCTCTTGGTGGAGGTGGTCTCACCAATCCTGACTTCTTAGGTCCTATCACTGAGCCAGGTGGCAATCCAGTGAGTTATGCTGGGGCTTATGCCAAGTTCAGAGAGTTTGTCAACAATGCCTGAGTGGCTCATTTTATCAAATGCCTACGTGGTATGTACTGTTTTACCCTCATCCATTACCTTGGTGACCTTCTCAAAGAAATCAACCAGTTTAAGTAGGCATGACCTTCCCTTAGCATAGCCAAACTGGGATAGATCCAGAGTCTGTAGGTTGCCAATGTCCTTGTTGATCATTTTCAAGATAATTTGTTCCATGGCTTTGCATATTAGACTTGTCAAACTGACGGATCTGTAGTTACTGGGGTCAGTTGATGGTCCACCATTATGAAGAGGAATGACTGTTGCAGTCCTCCTTGGTACATAATCTATTTTGACGCTGTAACTGAAAAGTGCTTCAAGTGGTCCTGATAGGTCATGTTTTAAACTATTCAGGAAGCAACCAGGGATATCGTCAAGGCCCAATGAGGCAGTGCTTTTGGTCTTAGCTGGTGTCACCAAAACCTGAACCCTACTAATAGTTTGGGATATATGCTAGTAGGGATTTCACAGGTGGTAGCTTGGGTGAAGTTTGAGCTGCATTTACTGGCCAGTAGATTCTCAAAATCTCCCTGATCTGTGAAGGTGGTGCCATTAACCACCAGTTCAGCACACTGCTTTGTGTTACCTTTATGTTTCTGGACATACCTGAAAAAGGCTTTGTGATTGTCCTTAGCCTGAGAAGCTATCCTGACCTTGTATTGGGCCTTGTTAGACTTAATTAGTCCTCTTAGCTTCTTGTTTAGTTGAATTAGATAGCTCTTGTCATTATGGAAGTTGCTCTTTCTAATTTTGGCCATGACTTTTTTCTTTTGTTATATACCTGTTGAGGTGAGGATGCCACCAGTGGGGTTTGTTTTTGGTGTTTGAGTTGGACTTGCTCCTTTTAGATACAGCAGCATCTCTGCAGCCATTTACATGTTTCTACAGGATTTCTGTGAATAATCCTGTATAGGTATCTGTGGTCTCATCAGACTGTAACTGGACATTTGGTGACAGCCAGCAAGAGCAATTGTCTGCCTCAGATGCAGAAATCCTGATAGAGACTGACAGATGTGAATGTAGGATATCAAAAAGGATCCCTCCTGGATAGCATAGGGTCAGGTGTCACACAACATGTGTTCAGCACATGGCGGTATAGATGTAGTCCTGCGCAGACAGCATACATGACATGTCAGAGTGTAGGAGTGAAACTGTTGCCTTGATGATGATTTGCAAGGAAGTAATTTAGTAAGGAAGAAGATAAATAAAACTAAAGGTATCTATCTGATAGCAGAAAAAATGTGAAAATGTAACTGTCTAAAGAGAGCTGGAGTGACTGCTATTTTGAATGAAAAAATTTAAATAAAAATGTTAAAGTGGCAGTTGCCTGATATAACCTGTACTTTCTGTGGAGAAGCACAGGCCACTCTCTCATCTCCAGTGCAGGTATTTCCTTGTATCACCCATATATAATGGAGATATACATCATGGGGTTAAGCACTATACCCTTCATAATGACCCTGTTCAAATTTGTTTTCTGGCCCGTGTGCAAAATCATGATTCTAACACATGGGCTGCATTACTCTGGGTGAGACAGATATAACGAGAAATATTAGAGTACATTGGAGTAACAATGTTTGGAATAAATGGTAGAAAGCTCTGCAAGGCAGAAGAATAATATCTATAAAGATACTTTAGTTGAGACAGAATTCAATAAAATGAAGGCCATCATGAAAGCAAAACTCACAGGAAACTGGCACTGTGGCTGAGGAGATACCACCAGCAGCTGCAGTATTAAAAATGTACCCATCTAAAGGGGAAATGAGGAAAATGTGAAAGGTACCAAGATAGAAAAAGTCATCAAGGCATACCAGCACACACCCAGTGAGAATATCTGGTTATTTACAGTAGGGATAACTGGACACACCAGATAGAAACTACTGGAACACACACAGTGGGGAATGCTGCAGTATACAGTGGGGAATGCTGCAGTGTATACAGTGTGAAACCTGAAACACTGTAGGGAATAGTGGGATACAGACAGTGTGAATATTATGGAGATGCTGTAATACACAGAACATTAATACTAAGGTACACTGAGTGAGGAATACAGGGGTTCATGTGGTGGCAGTACCAGAACACACACAGCAGGATGGTGGAGTATACAGTGCAGGAATAGTGCGATTCTCAGAGCTGGGAATACATGGATACAAACCAAGGGAATAATGGAATAAGGAATACTATGATACTAGTGATACACAAAGAATGCTGGAATGTGTACAGAGGGGATACTTGGATAAATACCACAGGAATAAGGGAATATGGGATACTGTGATACTAGTAATACACAGAGAATGCTGGAATGTGTGCAGAGGGGATACTTGGATACATACCATGGGAATAAGGGAATATGGAAAGCTGTGATACACAGAGAATGCTGGAATCTGTACAGAGCGGATACTGGAATGTATAGTCTTGGAAACAGTAGGATAGACAGAGTGGTGAATTCTGGAATACATATATAGAGGATACTGGAATACACAGCATGAGGATTAGTGGGACATAGAACAGAAATACTGGGGTACACAGCATGGGATTTTGGGATACATAGTGTCCAGAATAGTATGAAGCCCAGAACAATAATACTACATACACAGCAGGAATTGTGGGACACCTGCAAACTATAGCAACATAAATTTCCTGCAGACAGTAAGTAAGATTGAATAGACATAATTCAAAATCAAGTGTGCAGAGAGTATGCTCTAAAGAGAAACTATCAACTATACCATATATAAAGTGAAGGAATAAAGTATGTGTAAGGCTGAAGGTCTGTGAGGGACTGCCATGCTAACCTACACAAAAAAATCATGTCAGAACAAGTCAGCATATGAAAACGGTAGAAAGTGAAAAGGCTTATAGACAGAGGCTCTTTGCTGGAGTTCCCTCTTAAAGGAAGTGTACATGGGACATAATGCAAGGCTACCCTAATCAGGAACAAAAGGAAACTTGCCTGAATTTGAGACGATAACCCTGAAATGCAGATTGCTCAATGTCCAGGGACCCAGGCAGGCAGAGTAGGTCAAGTGCTTCTTATCAGCTGAGAAAATCTGTTCCACAGTTTTCCTAACCATGTTTTCAAACTCTTTGAAGTAATATTTAATTGTTGAAATTGTTAAAGTTTGAATGCATTACAGTTCACTTCATAAATAATAATTGTTGACTAGTAAAGTGAGAATGAGCATGTTCCGGATATTTTTGTGTCCCTATTTGATCTGCAGTACTTATGTGCACAAGGAATTCATTAGTAATGCTTTAGCCAGTTGAATAGGATCCTTAGTTTTTAAGACATTAGGATTTAGAACTGAGATACAGTGTTGGAGGGGAAAATAAGATTTGTTGCAAGATTGAATTAATCTGCATGAAGAATTGTGCTACAGGAAAGGGTGTCAGTCTCAAAATGTTTTCTCAGAAACCTATTGCTTGGGTACACCGCAGAGCCAAAAGCTGTGCCGTTTTCAAGTGTGTTCTCAAAGGCCATCAAATAATAATTTAGAAGTAGAAGCCAATCAGAATTCAGTCAATTAGCTGGTCAAAGGCTCTCAACATAATTATGAGACCTTCGATTACAGTGCGTAAACATGTAAAATTTGTTTACACAAGTTAATTTATCAACACTAATCCTTTTGTAATTCAGAATATGTTATGTTGCTCTTCTGAAATTAAAATATTGGGATGCATTTTGTGGGATGGCAGGAGTTTCCATTTTCTGTGTTAAACGGTCCCCTGTAAGGTCATTTTCTTACTTTTTTCACTCTAGACATGCTATTTAAAATATCTGTATGCAAAGCAGAGTCCTCCCCAACTTTGAAATAAAAATAAAATAAAATAAAATAATGTCTGCCTAGGCTTCCTCATGCAATACATTCCACATAGAACTCAGCCTTCATATCAGTGAAAGAAACATCCAGTAAAGTCATGATGAATACCATAAATGTGTTTCTACATCACTGGGAGGTTGCTATAGAAACTCAACCTGCTTTTACAAAGTACTTTTCTGCAGAAATGAAGATCATAGTAAAGACACAAACACACACACACACACACACACACACACACACACACACACACACACACACACACACAAACATTCATAGTTATATCAATAAGTGCACACATTACCATGCATAAAATCCCCTCCCCACATAAACACACTTACATCTGTAATTGTACATATTAGTACGGGTACATGTTTGCAGTGCAGTCACATTCTCAGACTCCGTGATATCTGGTAAACTTTCACCAGCTGAAACTATGACAACATGAGCAGTATTGAGGTTCCCCACTAGTTCGTGTGTAATAATTTTAACAAAACAGAGTTTTTTAACATTAATATGGGTTATGTATTTACTAATGCATTCAAAAGTGCCTCTTGTAGTCTGCATAAAGAATTCTATTCACCTCTTACTCCCCTGTATACTTCATATCTTGCCTGCCTGTTCTTACTTAAGACCCATTATAAACCCCTAAAACATCTAGCTTTGAATCAGTTTATGAAGGCAGGACAGCAAGTGTTGCTACATGACAAAGGGGTAGCCAGAGTATGGTTGTTTGCAGCAGAGTATGATTGTTTACAAGAGGTTTGAGCAGAGTTTCCGTCTGGAGTATGGGAAGACAACATTTGTTCTGTTCTGACTACAAAACAAGCAGTGTCTAGGTTGCACAATCACAGATTCTCTTAAAAAACAAAAAGAAGCAAGTAAGACACCATTCCAAAGAAACAATTGTCAGGGCACATTGGCACCCATCTACATCTCACCACAGTGCAGTGGCACACTGTAAGCACTCATATTTTTATAGTAATTGAATTTGGTCCTGTCAAAAAAATTGCCTATCAGTTTTGTGTTACATCTGAAATAATTAATACTGTTTGTTTAAGAAGTTGCTTTCAACTACAGCCAAAAAATGATCAGCTTAACTATCAAATCTATTACTGTAAATACCTGTTAGTCTGCCAGGTATATATATATATATATATATTTTTTTTTTTTTTGCAGTTCCCTTCTTACTACTACATTGCCTGCAGCATTTTAAGCTAAATACAGTAGCTTTCATTTTCCCTTGAAAAAGAAATTACCAAAAGATAGCTACATGATGGGACCAGAACACGAATTCTAACAGGATGCCTTTTATACATTAGTTAACATAAATGTATGCCAGTGGTGCTCTGGGAAAAGTAATCTATCCAAATTTTACTTAAATTCATTTTCATCCCTTGCTAATCCCATTTCTATTCCCTTTTTTTAGTATGTTTTTCCATGGTTGCGCTTCTTCTGAAGTCATCTAACTTGTAGACATTAAACCATTTCCATGAAAGTATGTTGTTTTCCTGCACCCAGCCCAGATTGTGTCATGGCTTGTCTCTAGTACAATATGTGGCAGTTATATGATCTTATATATATATATATATATATATATATATATATATATATATATCCTGCATGCCACCAGAACAGCATGTAGCATTGTCTTGCCCTTACACCTGCCATACTCCCCTAATAGCCCATTACTTGCTACTGTCACACTTCCCAACCACCCCTTTACTGACCCTTGCCATACTTTCTCATAACCCCCAAGTACAGTGTGTAGTTTTCAGTTACTGATCTCTGCCACATTTCCCTATGGCTTACCTGAGTACAGTATACAGTGTTCTCGGCTACTTTCTCCTCTTATGCTTCCCCATGTTATATCCCTGTATAGTGTATAGATATATATATATATATATATATATATATATATATATATATATATATATATATATATATACATATATATGTACATATATATATATATATATATATATATATATATACATATATATGTACATATATATATATGTACATATATATATAATTTTCAGTTACAAGCCCTTGTCAATTACCTATGGCTTACCTGAGTACAGTACATAATGTTTTCAGGGTCACTTTCTCTTTCTTAATCCTCACCCATGGTATACCCCAGTAGAGCATATAGGTTCATAGGTGTATACTAGGCTAATGGCTCTGGAGCCTTTAAAAGCCTAGCCCATAAGATTACACTGGCATCATGCCACCCAACATTAGTTCCCAGTGCCTCTGTCGAGTAGAGCCACTGGAGTGATCCCCAGGGTGAATTTTCTGTTTCCCATCCACTCATCAAGATTTCTCTTGAAGAGGACCAGTGAGGTGCTCTGTTTGACATGTATGGGAAGCCTATTCCATAGCATGGGCAGTCTCTGGGTTATGAACCTGTCCCTCCAGCATGTTCTGTTGATTGTGGTAATGAGGTTGAGGTCTCTGGAGCGTGTGGTGTAGAGGGATTGGGATTTCTTTAGATGTAGCATTTCTAACAGAGCTGGGTCAAACATGGCTTTGTAAGTCAAGCAAAGATCGCCTTTAAGTAGGCGACATGAGACAGAGAATAGTTGGAGTTTTTTGAGTCTCTCCATATAGGACAAGTGTTTAAGGCCTAGGATCCTCTTTGTGAGGTACGTTTGTGGTCTCCCCAGTTGTTGCAGGTGTCAAGTGAGGTACATGTCAAATGAGGCATTATACTCGATGATTGGCCTAATGAGGGAAGAGTAGAGGGAGACAATGACCTCTTTCTTCTTGGATGCAAAACTCTTGGTATTGATATGTGCCACATAGGACTTTCTGACCACAGTGGCAACGTGGTGGTCAAAAGAGAGGTTGCTGTCAATCTGTCTTCCCAGATCTCTTATAATGCCTTCTGTGTTCAGTGGACTACCATCAATGTGGTAATTCATGGGAACCAAGTTTTTCCCAAAGAGGATGATGACACATTTTTTGGCATGTTAAATGTTAAATATGTTTTATTTATTTATTGTATTTATCTTTTGCAGACTGGATTAGTTCCACTAGACTAATGACCTCTATTCAGAGATCTGAGGTGGTATTTATACTACTAGGGCAAATTTAGCCATGACATCTAGGAACTTCTCGTACACTTTTCTCCAGGTATCATGATATCTTTCACATCCATTTCAGCTACGTACCACATATATTGTTTTCTGTTATTGACTCCTGCCACATTCCCCTGTGGTATACCAAAGTACAACATATATTGTTTGCTGTTATTGACCCTGTCACACTCCCTCTTGGTATGTACACACACACACACACACACACACACACACACACACACACACACACACACACACACACACACACAAACACACAAATCTATGGGCAATTTAAGACTTCCCTTTAAACAAGTGGAGGAACCATCTGATATAAGTATGTTCCTAAGCAAAGCAGGAAATTTAAGGTGTAGGAGTGGTGGTCAGAAAAGCCAAAACACAAATGGAATTGGCCGAAAATGTCAAAAGAAACAATATACACCTCATGGAAACTCTAGGTTATCACATGCCAAAACCATACCTTTCAACCTCTTAGAGCAAGAAATCTGGACAAAGCCATAAATAATGAGGGGGGGGGGGCAAAGGTTAAAAAATAGGGACACTTTTTTTTTTTTAATATTGCTCATACAAAATTAGAAATATAATAGAATAAGATGTTTTGCATTAGCATGAATTTTCTGAAGGGTATAAAGTCTGAATCTCAAATGTCTGTCATTATTTTCTGACTTCACTCCTCAGTGATTTGCCAGTGATTTGCTAGAGAAACACAATTTAATGAGAAGTAGAACAAAAATATGAGGCAAAAATCTGGACATTCTGGGAAAATCTGTACAGTTGAGAGCAACTGCCCAAGACATAAAAGATAGCTACAGTGATATAAATGCTGTAGTTAAAGTAATTGTCTAGACTATGATTTTTTAGCCTTTCTGATATAAAAGGACACATTGTATTCTGATTTAAATGCTATAATATTTCTCACATTCTGAACCATCTTTGTTTTATACTTGCTTTAGTTTCTTCTGAAACTCCTGCTATTAAAGCTGCAAGTGGTTTTGTAAGCAATGAAGATCTTAGTGCATTGACTGATATGTTTAGTTTTGATATTTTTTTCTATAACCACTCTCACCAAATGATGACTTGGTGAGTAGTAGGCAATGATTTACATACAAGTGCAAATAATTCTGGGTAAACAAAACAACTTATTTACTTTAAAAGAGCACTGCTACATTGTTACATGTTCTAATTTTCAATGTAAGAGCACTGCTACATTGTTATATGTTTTTAGTTTTCACTGTAAGAGCACCGCTACATTGTTACATGTTCTAGTTTTCAATGTAACAGCACTGCTACATTGTTACATGTTCTAATTTTTCAATGTAACAGCACTGCTACATTGTTACATGTTCTCATTTTCAGTTTAATGCACATCATCTGCAAGGCCTTCCTGAGAACCTTTCTCTCTAGGATGATACATTTAACATAAAAATACAGTAGAAAAAGAAGAGAAAAGTGAGCTTTAAGGTTCTATGATCCTTGGTAGTACCAAAAGAGATACGTGACTGTAATCCAAATGACCTATAAGTTATATTTCTAGTTTCATATGAAATACTAAGGTATTATTCACCAGCATTAGTACAGTAAAAAAGCAAACAAAAATAATAAACATTCATGGATATTCATCTGTGGGTTTAAATTATCCAGTTTGTTTCTTTACAAGATTTTTTTTTTTTTTGCAGACTTTTGCAGATAGGCAAATACAGTATCCTGTATAATATTCAAAGAGTAAGGCACTGTGTGTTCAGTCTTTCATGAAATCATTACAGGTGTTTTCAGTTCCAGGAAAAAATTCAAAGGGTTGTCCCCCTTATCAAGAAACTAAAATGCAAAAACAAGAGACTTTTTGAACCCAAACTTGATAATTTGGTAAGGAAGTTATGTCCGATTCTAAAGCTTTGTTACTTACACTTACTAAAGAAGAAGACCAACTCCTTAAGTAACTAGTAGCTACTCCAGCCACCTGATAGCTGACTAATTGTAGGTGCAGTTACTAGAAAATTAAAAAAAAAAAATAATATTTAAAACATTGATTTAAAGTATTATTAAATAGTATAACACCAAACAAATGTTTAGGCTTCATTTATTTCTCAGCCTGCTGATATCTGGACACAAGCACCAACTGTTAAAAAAGGTTTCTAATAAGGTTTAGGTCACAACACCAGCACTATGTGGCTTATCTGATAGGAGCTGAATCTGTGCACCCACTACTCAATACCAGTACCATGTGGCTTATTGGATATGTCTTGAACCTGTGTGCCCACTACTCAGTACCAACATCATGTGGTTTATTTGATAGGTCCTGAACCTATGCACCCACTACTTAGTACCAGCACCATGTGGCTTATCTGATAGGTCCTGAACCTGTGCACCCACTACTCAGTACCAACACCATGTGGCTTATCTGTTAGGTCCTGAACCTGTGCACCCACTACTCAGTACCAACACCATGTGGCTTATCTGTTAGGTCCTGAACCTGTGCACCCACTACTCAATACCAGCACCATGTGGTTTATCTGATACGTCCTGAACATGTGCACCCACTACTCAATACCAGCACCATGTGGTTTATCTGATACGTCCTGAACATGTGCGCCCACTACTCAATACCAGCACCATGTGGTTTATCTGATACGTCCTGAACATGTGCACCCACTACTCAATACCAGTACCATGTGGCTTATCTGATAGGTCCCGAACCTGTGCACCGACTACCAATACTAGCACCATGTGGCTTGTCGGATAGGTCCTGAACCTGTACACCCACTAGTCAGTACCACCACCATATTGTCTACGATTGAATAAGACACAGTTGATAAATACTGTCCAGTTTGATTTAATTCAGCAGGTGGACTGAATCAATAAGGGACATTTTCCAGCCATAGCCTGTACACAGTAAACATCAAATGGAATGGCTTTACAATTATAATCACACACACACACACACACACACACACACACACACACACACACACACACACACATGCACAGACACACACACACAACATCAAATGGAATGGCTTTACAATTATAATCACACACACACACACACACACACACACACACACACACACACACACAACATCAAATGGAATGGCTTTACAATTATAATCACACACACACACACACACACACACACACACACACAACATCAAATGGAATGGCTTTACAATTATAATCACACACACACACACACACACACACACACACACACACACACACACACACAACATCAAATGGAATGGCTTTACAATTATAATCACACACACACACACACACACACACAACATCAAATGGAATGGCTTTACAATTATAATCACACACACACACACACACACACACACACACACAACATCAAATGGAATGGCTTTACAATTATAATCACACACACACACACACACACACACACACACACACACACACACACACACACACCATCAAATGGAATGGCTTTACAATTATAATCACACACACACACACACACACACACACACACACACACACACACACACACACACACACACACAACATCAAATGGAATGGCTTTACAATTATAATCACACACACACACACACACACACACACACACACACACACACACACACACACACACAACATCAAATGGAATGGCTTTACAATTATAATCACACACACACACACACACACACACACACACACACACACACACACACACACAACATCAAATGGAATGGCTTTACAATTATAATCACACACACACACACACACACACACACACACACACACACACACACACACACACACACACACACACACACACACAACATCAAATGGAATGGCTTTACAATTATAATCACACACACACACACACACACACACACACACACACACACACACACACACACACACACACACACACACACACAGAACATCAAATGGAATGGCTTTACAATTATAATCACACACACACACACACACACACACACACACACACACACACACACACACATATAATATTTATATTTTATTTATTTGCATCAATAACTGTGCATGTAAATTGAAATACCTTTACCTTCATGAGCAGGAGGCATAACAAAACTAACCTTATGTTACTCTTAATCCTGCACAGCTGGTAACAATTAAAGTGTATTCAGATGTCAAAAGACTCCATAGATCCTGCTAATAAAGGGCAGTCTGACCCACGCAAGCTGGAAAACATTATTTACATTTTTTGTGCACTCTTCTGCCTGTCTAATTAACTATAACACCATCTGTAAAGGGAAAAAAGTTCAAAGATAGTGAGGATGATAAATGTGCCATGGATTAATAGCTGTTGGTTTGTGACCACTACTGATCTATAGACAGCACTATAGACAGCACTGTAGGTGTAGATTATATTAACCAATGCATACAAAAAAGGGAGCTGCATACTATAAAAAAGAAACAAGCATTACCTCTTCCCACTTAACCTCTGAGAGTTTCATGGTGATCAGGGAAAAGAGGAGAATAAACTGTGCATATCACATATCTGTATAGGAAATGAAAGCCAGCAAAATATGCTTGACCAGCTAGGAGTGATGAAAACTTTTTACAAGGAGTATCAAAGTGGCTATGTGCTCTAAATATTGCACTAATTAACAGGATGAACTTGTACTACCCTTCTGTGATGCAGAGTGGAATTGACCAAAGGAAGTATATGTAATACACCTTACTTCACAAACGGGACACTCAAAAAGTCTTGCATTATTGTTAACCACTGAGTTATTGAAAGTTGTATTTCACTATATGAGTTGGTTAGTCTTGTGTTTTTAAAGCTAAACCCTCATATTATGAATATACAACCTTTTTATGCAAGTCTAACAGAAGCGCATGTCCAAACCTATGAAAATCCTGATGAGAGCATCCCTCACATGTTTAAAGCATGTGAAGAGGGCTTAGGTCACATGTTTAAAGTGTGTGAAGAGGGCTTAGGTATGGAAGAAGCTGAGGTGTAATAATTTACCTTTTATGGTAAACCTGAGCACCTAGTGAAATTACATGTCCAAAGCATAGCTTGTAAACACTGAGGCCATTGGTAATCATACAATGTGACTTGATGAATATTTAGCAACATGCATCCTAAATGGCCACACCAATTAGTCTGCCCATTGTAAAGTCAACCATTACTTACAAGAATAAGTCCAGTAGGCAGTACTTATTTAGAACAAAAGACACAGGTGCTCTTTTCTCTCAGAAATGCAGGTATCATGAGAAGTGCCCACCCTTCCCAAAGCCGCATATAACAAAAGAAAAAAAAACAGAAGTGCCTCCCTTTCAAGAAAAAAAATCTTTGAAACAAATACTCAAAATTCTATGGCGGGCATCAGGAGTCCCCAGGAATCCCCAATGAAGCAGCACACTCCTGAGTTCTTAAAAAAATACCCAACATGCAAACTATGATTACATTCCAAAAATGCGCTGAGCAGGTATCAGAACACACAAACTACAATTATATTACAAGAATGCACTGAGCAGGTATCAGAACACACAAACTACGATTACATTTGAACAAAGCACTGAGCAGGTATCAGCACATGCATGTCTTACACATAATGCAGTGCATTATGAAGCTGCCATGTATTACACATAATGCAGTGCATTATGAAGCTGTCATGTATTACACATAATGCAGTGCATTATGAAGCTGTCGTGTATTACACATAATGCAGTGCATTATGAAGCTATGTATTACACATAATGCAGTGCATTATGAAGCTGTCATGTATTACACACAATGCAGTGCATTATGAAGCTACCATGTATTGCACATAATGCAGTGCATTATGAAGCTGTTGCCAGCCGCTGCTGAAGGTCACACATACAGTAATATTATTAAAATTATTATTTTTATTTTATCTCTTTTTTTTTGTAAATACCCTCATTCTCATATAGCAGTATTCTATTATTGTTTGTGAATAATGTTGATTTACCCATTGATGACTTACTAATTTGATTGCTCGAGATATGGGTAAACCAAGCATTACCCAAAACCAGTACTGGATTATTGCTGTAGCATCAAATTTGACAGGAAGGTTAATATTAATTTAATTCTTTCAAAGAAGTTAGCAGTCCCATCAATGATTAGCTTTCCTTGAATTTTCAGTATCATTTCTGTATGTTCTGTTAACAGGTGAAAATGGATTAAAATAAAATATTCCTATCAGGATCTCAAAATATCTATAACAAAATGCTGCAGATTATATATATGGTGAATCCATCCCATCAGATGTTATAATTTTGTTTGCTAAAAGGAAAATTCCACTGTATAAAATGCTTGCTTTCACATGATTAACCTGGCTGTGCATAATGGTTTTGTGATTTACTCAGATTAATATAATATGGAATGCAGGCGATGTCTGCCAAACAGATGAAGCCGACTTCACACTCCTTTTTCTAGTCTCTAGGCTAGACTGCTAGAGGGCAGGGAAGGAACTTCATTAGCTACTTTTGTTTCTTTTTCTTGAACTCCTTGAGCAGCTTGTCATTCCTTTTTCTCGTTATTTATATCACAGACTCAGAAACACAAATTGAGTAGAAACGGTTAATTTAGTGCAGAGGAAGGGTTTGAACATTACAGTGTTCAATGGGCTTCTACTACTACAGTCAGGACCAGCCTTTTGTCAACTGGTGCCCTAAGCAAAAGGCCTCCACAGCACCACCCCCAACACCACCCTGTGCCCCCATCCTGGTCTACCTACACCATTCAGATTACTGGAAAAGCACCCCTGCTAGAGCGGAGCACCTAGTTGGCCTATGCTTAAGGCCGGCTATGACTACTGTGCTGAGAAAGTGTCTAAATCTCAGTGGTCTCAGATTCAATTCCCATAATGCAACAAGTATCATATTCTGCATAGTCTTGACTTGAACTCCAGTTTCTCTCTCTTTGTTTATACATAACCCCACACTATTTTCAGAGTTAGTACCATACATTGAGCAAACTGCACTATGTTTACTGTTAACGTGCATATTGCAACCTCTACTTGGCTCACAGGAAGTATCTTGCATTCCGCAAACTATGCTGTACTTAGAGGCAGTGCTGTGCATTGTGTAGCCTGTAACATTCTCAGAGGAAGTGCTGTGCATTGCGTAGCCTATAATGTTCTTAGAAGAAGTTCTGTGCATTGCATAGCCTGTAATATTCTTAGAGGAAGTGCTGGGCATAGTACATTTTCAGAGGAAGTGTTGTGCATCGCATAGTCTGTAATGTTCTCATAGAAAGTGCTGTGCATCACATAGCCTGTAACGTTCTCAGAGGAAGTGTTGTGCATTACACAAACTGTCCTATGCAGAGAGTCTGGCCAAATTTTAGCTGACTTGGTGATGCCAATAGCAGTATAACCACTAACAGTAGTCGCACTTCCTTGGGTTCACGCTGTAACAGTACTGGCTCTCCTCACATGTTCCTCAGCTGTGCAAAGTACACATCTGTAGGCATCTCACATCTTGTCAGGGAAAGGCTTTAAGGCTGATACCTTTGATGGAAGCACAATAGACTTCCCTAATCCAACAGTTTATTTTACACTGCAAGGCTCAAGTTGAACAGTCCAGCATTATGACCTTTGATACAGAAGTTGAGGACAGCACTATTGTATCATGAAGAACTGCTTACTTTAAGTTTCTAGAGGACTACAGTACTTTATGTGGAACCAGTACCATTAAGAACTGATGCACTTTTTTGGTACATACCTGGAGAGAAATGTCTCCCTCTGAGATGACTGACATATATAAATGCCTTAGTATCCTGTCAAGTGACCATTTCTCTTCTTATTCCCTTTATTGCACCTTGCTCTCTTATTCTTCTTTGCTACAATTTCTGCTTTCAACAGTATCTCAGAAATGATGCAGTTACTCCTCCTCTTAGTTCTTTTGTAAGGGATTCTTGTTTTAGTACAGTTCTTAAATCCAGCATTGAAGATGTAATTCCCTCCCTCCTAGATATTGCATAGCCTTGCATGTGCTTAACTGCATGATCACTCAGTGAAATCTGTAATCCTCCATGCTCACTTAACATTGGCACCTCCATATGTAGTGTTACATTGTTACCATTTGCCTATAAAGCTCCAATTGATGCTCTCAGAACCTGTCTGTGCTGCTGATTATGGCTGTATTAGTGGACATCACAGCCTTCCTGGATTTAAGTCTATAGAGTGAATCTACTACATTCTGAGCCAATACACTGCTCAGGCTAAAACTTCTAAAATCATAATTTAACCTACAAACTCATACAAATACTACTGTCTGATCAGAGATATATTCACCAGTTCTAATAAAACTAAGTTGAAGACTGAAAGTTATCTGAATTAAAGTAATGGAATGAAAACCATTACAATGGAATTGTCTTTTGCAGGAGGTCAGGACCTCTCAACATACAGACTCTATTCCAATATATCCTCACTTTCAGATTGCATAGACTTGGACTAAGAGAAAAATATTTCATTTTACACATAAATCAATGCATTTTGTAGGTTCATAGGTAAGTACTAGGCTAGCTGCCCTTCCGGGCCATTTTAAGCCTAGCCAGTTTTCATTTTTGTGCTTCAGTTAATGTATCCCATTTGGTTATTAATTAGCCGTACCCATCCCATGGTCAATAATGATATATTACTCCTAATGAGAATAACTGGGAACATACCATATATAATTTGACAGGTCCCATGCATGGGAGAAAGCATTTAGAAGCTGTCTCTGTCCATTAGTAATACAGGGAGAAATCCTGTTGTAAATGTTCTGTCTCCCATCCACAGATCCAAGTTCCACTTGAATATGGACAGAGATGAATCTTTGTTTTGCATGGGTGGGGACTCTGTCACAGAGCAGCAGTATCTTCTGTGAGATATACCTGTCCCTCCAAACTGTTCAAAAGATGTTGCAGAAAAGGTTTAGATTTCTGATGCCATTTGACTTGCTGATGTGCAGACGATGCCTTCTATACATCTTAGAGTCTGTAGTCTTTTCTTTAAGGATGTGTGACCACTGCTTAAGAATGTACAAGCAATGGTGGGTGTGGATGTACAGCACTCCACTGCCACTGATAGGTTCCAGTGGGTCTTGGCTCCTTCATAAATATATTTATAAGTTGTATGTTTTGCATTGTGGTATTTTCTACCAATTGTGCTCTTGGTTTCAGTTAAATGGAATTCAGTTTTTTCACATTCAGTGTAAGTAGAAGCATTCATATCACTTTCTTGTATGCATCTCATAACTACTTGTGCAATTACATTTGTACTATTACCTGTTAGCAACATTTCCCTATCTATGAGGTTGGAGTTGGAAGATGTTACAACACCCAAACAAATTAGGGACAGAGATGCTGAGATGTCAACCTGGCCAAAAGGTATGCTTTAACATGGCTTAAACAGACAAATGTTCACATTTCAGTGGTACATATATTGGGCTTTGACAGACAAATTTATGTACTTCTGAAATAATCCCACATGTCTGTTCTGTTTTATTTATATATATTATACATACACATATATATTTTTTATGCAAACACATGTATCACAATAGATATATATATATATATATATATATATATATATATATATATATAAAATCAATGCTAGCCATGCAGTCCTTTTTATTTATTTATTTATTTATTCTTATTAGTAATGACATTGGTGGTAAGTAGTTGGTGGATCTTTAAAGTATTCACTTCTGGATAAATTGGATGCATTTTGTTGTTGCTATAAGCCATTCCTTTCTGCTGTTGATATTTTTTATGGTCAATAGCTGTACTAATAAGCTTGAAATGCTGCCCCACAATCCTTCAGTAGTTTGTGAAATGATGCAGCCACTGAAGTGGCTTAGATAACTAAAGGAGGTGTTACAGACTCATGACTACAACTCCAGTCAGCAGCCTGAATCACCACTGTTTCTACAGTCAGGTCTTCATATGACATGATGAAGTAAACAGAAACTATGAGCCAGTGTTTCAAGATCTGTCTTCCAGATCCTGTGTATTCAAAATGCCTACCAATGGAATTAAAGATTTCCATAAACCAGATGCTGCTTATTGCAACCAGAATGGTAAACAAGATGTGCCTCTAGCAAAATGCTAATTTTATTGTCAGCATTGTAAATGGTAATAGGCATTACTTTATGCATTGTGTTTATTTATTTACATTTTGTTAAGCAAGTTAGCTCTCCTGCATAATGCTCATTTTAAGAAAGGACACAGAGCAGGTGATGAAACAAAACTGGAGGTATCATACAAACATAGTACAAGACTCTGCCTTAAAGCATGTTTACAGCACAGGCAAGATGACTGTATTTGTAAACTGGAAAAGGTAAATACATGCAGGAAATAGCAAGAGCAAGATAAAGAAAAGTGATCTATAGTGAGCATGGGTATCAAAAATAAAATAACAGGACTAAGGAGGAGTCAGCAGAACATAAGGTAAGGCTGAATTAGATCTTTGATTACACCAAAATGTGTGATATATGGCATGCCCTGATACGGTATGTAATGTTCTTTATAGCACCAGAAAACAGCCACTGATACATTTAATTTTCATAATTAAAACTTAAAAAAAAACAAGACTCAGCAACATGCTTTTAGTTTCATAATCCTTTTTACTGTGTAAACCTGTGGGTTACTACACTGTCACAGCATGTACAGTTTTCCTAACCATCAATACTATGTCACAGTATTTTTTGCAAGATTTGTCTCTGTCAATCAAGTAAGGACCAAATAAACATTTTAATCCTTTAAGCATAAGAAGATTACAAAGCCTGAATCACAATGCAAAACAGCATTTAGTGGTACTAGGTCATCACTACTATGCAATCGTACAAAGTGCGTAAGTGGACCCTTCTGAAATATATACCTTAAGATGCACATTTCATGATTCCTTATTTATTATGTAATTCACTACTTCTTGAGGTGGTGCCCCTTACTTGATAAGAAGTCAATAGCATTGAAATGGCACAGTCACACCAACCTTTATTTCTGGTTGTCTGTCGTTTGCTACTATGCATTTCCCAGCCTCTAGGTTGTCCATAGACAAAAAAGTCCTTCTCATATTATATCACCCTGTCTTCTCTGGCAGCATTAGGAGGGATCCAACTGCTTTCTAAATAATACTAGTTCAAAAAGATCAAACAAACAAAAATAACAGTGATCCCCCTACAATAAGGTACATAATGGTGGTACTTTCTGTACTTAGGATCATACAATCATAGGAAGTTACTAGGCTAATGGCCTAGGGCCCTTACAAGCCTGGCCAAGTTCTACCCTTATTTCCACAATCAGTACCTAATGCCTGTGTCAAGAGGGACACAAGTGGAACCCCCAGGGTGAATTTGTTTTTACCCATCCAATTATCCAGATTATGTTTGAAGAGGGCTAATGAGCTGCTCTGTTTGACATGAAGTGGGAGTCATTTCCAAAGGTGTGGTAACCTCTGGAAGACAAATCTGTCCCTTCAGCAGGTTCTATTAATGTTACATACCAGGTTAAGGTCTTTAGAGCGAGTAACCCGTGTACTATTTGACTTGTGGATATGCAGCATTTCCAGTAAAGCAGGGTCATAGATTGCCTTATATGCAAGGCAGAGGATTGCCTCTGAGTAGTCTCTATGAAACAGAAAAAAGTGGCAGTGATTTCAGGTGATCCACATAGGACAGATGCTGAAGACCTTGAATTTTCCTTGTGAAGAACCTTTCTTGTTTTTCCAGTTGCTGCAGATACTTGGAAAGGTACATACCGAAATGGGCATTGTACTCAATTACTGGCCTGATGAGGGATGAGTACAGGGAGGTTATAACTTCTTTTTTTCTGGAGGCAATGCCCTTACTTATGAGATGAGCAATATAGAATGCCCTTCTTACCACTGTGGAGACATAGTGATCAAAGGTAAGGTTGCTGTTAACCTGTGTGCCCAGGTCTCTCACTAATGAGTGCATACATAGGGTTTGCTATGGATGTGGTAGTTATCAGGAACATCACTGAAAGGGATGATGATACTTTTTTGCATTAAGTTTAAGGCTGTGACTTTATCACCAATCATTTGTTTGTGAAAGACCCTCTTGTGCGATGTTGACATCATTTGGAGATTCTATGACCATTCCCAGTTAGCAGTCATCAGCAAACTCTGTCAGCCACAGACCTTTAGTTTTTGCTTGTACTTCAGAGAAATAGATTCCAAACAGTAGAGATCCCAGGACTGGTCTCTGTGGAACATCACTGGTTACAGGTCTGCTGTTGGAGGTGGATTACCCTGTTTTGACTATATGTGTTCTATCAGTGAGCCAGTTAGCAACCCATCTAATGATATAAGAGTTGATATCTAGCTGGGTGAGTTTGTCAATGATGCCTGAGTGGAGGATAGAGTCAAAAGCCTTGGCTAAGTCTAGGTAGGCTGTATGCACATATTTCCCCTCATGCAGTGCCTTTGTGACTGTCTTTTAGAAGTCCACCAGGTTTAACAGGCATGATCTCCTTTTGACAAATCCAAACTGAGTAGGGTCAAGTGTTTGGAAATTACCTTTATCTTTGTTGATAAGATCCATGACGATTCACTCCATGGCCTTGCAGATAAGGCTAGTCAGACTAATAGATCTATAGTTCCCTGGCTTAGTGGAAGCACCACCCTTGTGCAAGGGAGTAACAGTGGCCGTTTTCCATTCATGGATGTGAGATTTTGCAGGATATCTCTGATTTATAGAATATAAAACAGCACAAGTCTACCACCTGACACAGCAACTTTCTGCATCATGAGCTGAACCTATCTGACACAGCAATTTAGTCAAATGTTTGAAATAACCGGAATGTCGCACATCTGCCTCCACTGTTGTACAGCACCAGTATTCTGATAAGAACAGGCCAACAGACTGTATGAGGCAGCAGTTTACATTATGCAGATTCTGCCTGTCTTACAAAATTCAGGAAGTGACAAGATGGCCAAAACCATTTTCCGAGTAAGTTGGAGTATAATGCTTTTCAGAAACATTGCATTGCAACATGCATGTAGCATGCATAAGACAATTATATACATGTGGTGCACATTCCTGCAAATAACCAGAGACATTTTCTGTGTACTACTCCATGAAATGCCCACAGAATACCTTTCTACTGAATTTGTGATACTGTTCTTAATTGACACACTGAACATATTTCAAAATATGTGAGACGTGTGGAATAATCCAAGCATTAGTAATTCAGGGCATTGTGAAATTCTTAAAATTTGCAACTAATTTAATGTTTAAATATTATTATAATTGGACAGGGTGACAAACTGAGGGACTTCCCTTCCTAAAATTCACAGAAAACAAACCTATCTTGTTCATAAGGTAATGTGAGCCTAAAATGTAAGCTAGGCTGAAACTATAAAGCCATTAAAATATTCATGCAGTACTTAAGAGGCAGTTTGTATACAAATAATAACTTCCACCAGTATTTTTCTTTCCTTTTCTCTCTTACGTAAAATAGTGCTTTGAGTCTCAGCAACCTACTAAAATCTGCTTTGTGATTTATATTTGAATATATTCTGAAGTAAAGGAGTAAAACAATTATACCAAGCTGCGTGCTTTTAAAAAGGATATAGTTAATACAGAAAACAACAGTGTATCAAAAACCTTCAATTATTGACTTTAGTCAATAAATGTTGACATGTCAAATTGAAAAAAAATGTTTTTCAGAGATGAAAAAAAATAAGATAAACAACCACAGTAATGCAGTGAGTACTAACATACAGACACAATACAGAGAAACAGAAACGTTAGTACTAAGAGAAGGAGTAGGCTCATAGGTAATTACTAGGTATGCTGTGTAGGAGACCATTGAAGAGCCTAGCCCAAATTCTCAGTTGCCCCAAGCACTGCCTTTTTAGGTGAATTGTTCAAGATCACACAAAAGACAGCCAAGGGAATCAAACCTGTACCACAGGAAGTAGCTTGTTATTAGGTTATAGTTTTAATACTCTACAACTGCTAGACTAAGAGGCAAACATATAACATACTAATATACAAGATCACAATAAATACATGTCTGGAATTAATTTAATAATGATTTTTAAACATTGAAGCATGAAGATGTACAGTTTTTTTCACAATATACCATTAAATTGTATGTTAATATTGCATTTATCTATTTTATAAAGTTTGTATATATGTCAGTCTGTAACTGCAGCTTCTCTCCTCCAGTAAAATTGTATGTTTCTGCTTATAGAAATATACAGTGATCTCCTTATCACAATGTACCTATAACTTGTACTTCTTGTAACATTGTATTGCTCTGTTCTAAAAAAATATATTCTTTATTTATAAAGTGTGTACATATCAGTCTGTAACTGAAACTTTTCTCCCAGGGCCTCCTCTGAAAATGAGTTATTTCTGACTCAGTTGGACTTTCCCGGTAAACAAATGTCAAATAAAATAGAATAAAATAAATAATAGAAGAGGCATATTTCTAATAGAGGGAACCAGAAATCTATATCCAGTTGTGAAAAATTGGTATCTACTCAAAGCTACTCCAATGGACTAATAAATATGGATATACTTTACAGAACAATGCGAGTGAAAAGTAGAATTAGTATCTTTTACATATGTTTATTTATTTACAGAATAATAATCTGCAGTGTAATAGCAACTTTCTCCTGCAATTTTCCAAGAATATGTAAACAAATAAAGATTAGAGGAAAAGAACCTCTGATTACCTTATATTTCCTTAATTTTTTAGTGTATTACCATGCAGACATTTAAGGTGTTCATTTATGGCAGAATGCAAGCATAGACGTGACAAAATTCAATTAAACACACCGCAGTGCTTCTCTTGGTCATTTTATAATACCTAAAAGTTGTCCTATATAGTTCCAAAATACTTTACAATGTGTACTCTTATTTTGCGTGACACCAAAATATGTATTGTTTATCTCACACGGTATAAATATATGCTATATCTTCTTGCCTTGGCACTATCCTGCAAGAAGACAAAAAATACTTCTTTAAGAAGACGAAAAATAGTTCTTTAGAGACCACAACTTGAATGGCCCCGTATATTTTACATTCACATTTCTCTCAGGTGTTGGATAAATCTATACTTCTTTATGCTTCACTTGCTGTCATTTATGAATGCTTTCCATGCCCACTGAATCAAAGAAAAGACAGCTAATAAAGGTGTTGTGTAATTTCATGTTAAAATAAATGTAACAATGCGTGCAAACTAAAATGTCATTCTGACTTCACATAGGGGTCTGTTTCATGCCAAGGCATACTTACCCCCATTTCAAAGCATGCTTTTGCTGCTCCTGTGTGCAGGAAAGCAGGTGCTGAACCCTCACATCTTTTATTACTCTGACTTCAGGTTTGTACTTCAGATATTTAAACCAGTCAAAAATCTCAGTTTAAACAATAATCAGAAGCCCTGATTGTACTGCAGCTGCCTGTAACAATGCGCTGCACATCAGTTAATTATACATTCATAATGGTTTGACGTTTCAGGATGCACATTTCATTAATCACAACAGATATCATCATTTACAGAGCTGCAATGCCATTTGTTTCTTGCCTTCATCTCAAAGTATTTTCTTCAAAATGTCTGGCCATTTGCTTTTCTACAGCATCTACCATGAGATGTGAAATAATGTTTAAGCAGATAAAAAGTGTGCCATGTTAGAGTGAATGAGGTCAGGGTCTCTGCTGCAAAGGCTGGATTCTTCAAAAAGAAATAAGGGTACATGGAAAGGCCTAACTGTGAACTGTATTCCCTAATAAGGAATACCTTTTGGAGTGAAGTTGTTATTTACCCCTGTCATTATGTACTTACATAAACATATTTGGTTACTGGATAGTGGGCAGATAGAGAATAAGTCCTACTTCTAATCTAAGAACAAAGAGATGACATTATTGAAATGTGCAAGCTGTGCAGTTTAAGGCAGACTTTGGAAAATATTCTTTTGTAGAAAGAGTTATGGATCTGGGAGACACTTTTCAATAATGCATGAGACAGGCATAAGGCAATCTGAGTAGCAGTAGTGGACAGGGCTAAGATGTTAAAGAAGCAGGACCACACAGTTTAATAAATAATAACTGGCCAGACTTGGTAGGCCTTTTAGCTGCTACCAAAATAGATGCTTCTGTGTAATTTCCTTTATATTTCTAGTGCCAGAAGCTTGAAGGGAAATATTCTCATTTATTTCAGAATACAGCAAAGATATCCTAAATCAAACATTTTGAGGAAAGATTTACAACAGAAAGAGCCGGATGAGGGTTTCATTTTACAGAACAACAGAATTACATGTTTGCTTTAAGGAAGATCTACAAATTCACATGAAAAAGATTGACAGTGTTTCGGTCTAAGGCAAAATTGCATGACACTGAAGTTTATGTAAGTGCACCTGGTACCCATCATGGTGTCAGGTGCAGACATACACAAGGAAAGGTCTTTGTCATACTGTGTTAGGGTTTGGGGTTGGAGACAAGTATATTACTAAAGATTACTGATCCAGCATATATATCCATGTTCCAAAATCATGTATTTAAAATAGAGAACAACAAATAATCCCTTTAAGGCATTGTTGCATCAATGGCTGGCATCTGCTGATTGCATTAAGAACTCTGTTATATGTTTCCTCTTACAGATAAAACAATGTGCATTTCCTTTCAGAAGTCTACATTATTCTCAATTTGCTTCATTTTACTGCATATCTGTAGTTACGCTGTTCCACAAAAATCTGACTGCATGAGGATTGTCCCTTTGAAGTAAACCTTTCCAGAAAATACTTATTTTAGGAGGCAGATGAACAACTAGACATGGTCTCCTCATGTCTCTCAGAAGTGTGGGAGAAGAACAGCTGGACAAGTCCTCCTCACTTCTCTCAGAAATGTGGGAGAACAGCTGGACAAGTCCTCCTCACTTCTCTCAGAAGTGTGGGAGAAAAGCTGGACAAGTCCTCCTCACGTCTCTCAGAAGTGTGGGAGAACAGCTGGACAAGTCCTCCTCACTTCTCTCAGAAGTGTGGGAGAACAGCTGGACAAGTCCTCCTCACTTCTCTCAGAAGTGTGGGAGAACAGCTGGACAAATCCTCCTCACTTCTCTCAGAAGTGTGGGAGAACAGCTGGACAAGTCCTCCTCACTTCTCTCAGAAGTGCGGGAGAAGAGCAGCTGGATGAGGTCTCCTCATTTCTCTCATAAGTGTGGAAGAAGAACAGCTGGACAAGGTCTCCTCACTTCTCTCAGAAGTGTAGGAGAAGAACAGCTGGACTACGTCTCCTCACTTCTCTCAGAAGTGTGGGAGGAGCATGGGCTGGGGGTGCACCCATTGCCTGCACCCGGTCAGACCCACAAGACAAAGAGAAGAGATTCTAACCAGTTAGCACTGACATGTACCGCATCATGGAGGCAGGGATATCTTTCCAGAGCATGACATTACACACAAACATATATAACCATGCATGTTGGAGTTAGGGTGCAACCACAAGCCAAATTTTAACAGTTGTCATCAATATGACAGTCCAAACATGAGCATGTGTATATATATATATACACACACACACACACACACACACACACACACACACACACACACACACACACACACACACACACACATACACACAGAGCTATCCTTGGTCTAGAGGCATCACAAGTTTCTATTTTTTATTGTTTACAACCATTTACAGTTGCCCAGCAATGGCATACCTTTTCTGTGTATACATTTAGTTACTTCTGTATTTGTATACATACAAGAGTTCAGTTAATATGATTCTTGTTTGCCTTTAGCATGAGTCATGGCTAAAACCATATCTATACACACTGCTCAACCTCTTAACATAAGAAATCTGGACAAAGCTTAAATTAATGGTGTGCAAAAACCCCAAATTATTGACATATTTTAGATATCGCTCTTATAAACTTAGAAAGTCACTTGAGTAACAACTTTTGTGTTAGTATGCATTTTCTTAGGAAAATGAAGTCTGAAACTCAAATGCATGTCATTATTAATAAATACCTAGTTTTTAGCCCAGTAGGCCCATTGAATGAACAGCCCCTTTATAGGGGCAACATGGGAACAATATCTGGTTAAGGGCTTTACTCAAGGCCACTCACTAGGCAAATGAGGACTAAAAGAAACAAACCCTCTGCCATATAAACTCCAAACATTAACCTCTACACCAACTGCCAGACTTAAACATGATTTCAGTCTTCATTGATTTTCCAGAAAACCACAAATTTTATGAGGAACAGATCTAAAATGTGAGGCAAAAATCTGACATTCTGTGAAAATTCCTACAGTTTAAAGGCACAAGTCTCTAAACAGGCACACCAACATCATCATCAGCCCCCTTTTTCCCATTTTTTCTACATGGGGTCGGGGTATCGTGTTAACTGTTGCCAACTATCCTAATTTAGTGCCACACTCCTGCCTTCTTTGACACTCATGCCTGTCTGTTGCAGATCTTCTTTCACACAATCCATCCACCTTTTTGCTGGACGTCCTCGCTTCCTCTTACCTTTTTCCTGTCTGTCCCAAATCTTTTTCACCAGATTGTCTTCTGCTTTTCTGCTCATGTCCTCATTTCTTCGTCTGTCCCACAGTGTGCATCCTGCCACTCTTCTCAGGTATGTCATTTCCATCACCTCTAGCTTCTTCAACTGCTCTGCCTTTACTGCTCAGGTTTCTGTACCATACGTAGTACTGGTCATACTAATGTCTTATACACCTTACTTTTCAGCTTCTTTGGCATTCTTGTGTCATAAACTACACCTGACACAATGCCACTTGGGTGCAACCCCTCTGATTTTAGCTTTGACCTCTTCATTCAGACTTCTCGTCTACTCAGCCACCCCTCTTAAATACTTGAAACTGTTTACCTGTTCCACTATCTTCCCTTCTGTCTATATTCTCAGCTTCTTCTGATTTCCCCAATTTGCTGCCATTACCACTGTCTTATCTGTTCTTAATTTCATCCCATGTGCCTTCAGTTTTGTATTCCTTTCTCCTATCCTTTGCTGAAGTTCTAGCTCAGAGTCTGCCTGTAATGCCACATCGTCTGCATACAGCAGCTTTGTTGATCTGTCCCCTCAGACCTGTTTACTAATGTAGTCCATCACCAGTACGAACAGCAGTGGGCTCAGAGCTGAGCCCTAGTGTACACCCACTCCCACTAGGATCCCCCTGTGAAGCTGAACATTGTTCCTACTTGAGTCACTGGGTCAATGTACATAGCCTGCACTAATTTTATCAATGTTTCTTGGACTTCAAACCATTGCAATACTGCCCAGATCAGCTTTCTTGGGACCTTGTCATATGCTTTCTCCAAGTCTAGGAATGCCCATTTGGACTCTCTCTCCTCATCTCTAGCTTCTTCTCAAGTATCTGTCACATTGCAAACATGAGGTCAGTTGTTCTGCATCCAGATCTGAATCCAAACTGCTCATCTCCCATCTTACATTCTACTACTCTGCGTATCTATTTATCAGTCACCCTCTCCAAAACTTTCATGCAATGTGACAGGAGTTTGATGCCTCTGTACTGCCCACAGTTGTGGATGTCCCCTTTTCTTCTTGTACACTAGCACTAGTATGCGTATTCTCCAGTCACCTAGGATACACCTCACTCTTCACACTGCTATTAGTACCCTCAGGAGCCATTTCTCCCCTATCTCACCCAGCATCTTTATCATATCTACTGTGACCTCATCTGAGCCTGCTGCGTTCCCTGACTTCATCTTGTCATCAATGTGACTTTTTAGATATACTAATCTAAAAAGAACTAACCTCCAAAAATTATCACATGTTTATAACAATATCGCCAGATTTGCTACCAGCAACCCATACAAGACACACCATTGTCTTAATCTTAAGCAACTCAACTGGCTTGAATTACCTAACTTACTAACATTTTCCCAACTCATCATTGCTCATAAAATTTTTTATCAACCTAAAAATACTCCTATTCTCACTAACCTTATCACCCCATACATGAATCTAACATCACTTCGTTCCTCTACTAGATTACTTGTCTGTACTATGAAGTCTAATAACTTGTCAGGCGATAGCATTTTCTCAAACACTGTTGGCAAACACTGGAACCTCCTACCAACAGACCTAACTCAATTACCATCCCTTTCTCTCTTTAAACTAAGACTCAAACTTCACCTAAAATCTCACTGGATGTGCCCCTGCACAAACCCTGACTAACTGCTTCCTCTTTCACTTCTATCTTCCTACTACCTAAGGCCACTTTCACCCTTTACCCCACTAATGTAGACTACTGATCTCCTTTCTTTGCTCTCTGACTTCTCCTCTCTTCCACATACTTTCCTCTTCAACCGTCCCATTTCTCTCCTGATTACAAAGGTTTGCATATAATTTTAATAATTACAAGCATATTATTCCTTCTAACTAACTACCCCAAATATTACGAATGAGTAGTCTCATCCAAAAAAAAAAAAAAAAAATTACTATTTCTTTTTCTTTGCTTGATCAATTTATTTTTTTTCTTTTCTCTCTATACTCTAAAAATTGCTATATATATCGTTATTGTGTATTGTGTATAATGCTGTGTCTGGAGCTTTTCTCCCCGGGCCTCTACTGAAAATGGACATGTATCCAGTTAGACTAGCCCGGTCAACAAATGTAAAATAAAATAAATAAATAAAATAAATAAATCTTCCTTAGTACTGTTCTTACTTCTTCTAGGGTGGGCTCCTCTTCTTCTCTCGTTGTAGGCTGTTTCTGGGCAGTACAGCTTCTGTGGGGTTTTCTTCATTCAGAAGCTGCTGGAAATACTCCTTCCATCTGCCTTTGATGTCCTCTGGGCTGGTGAGCAGATTGTTACTGGCATGCCTTATGAAGGGTATCTGACTATCTTCTTTATCTTTCTGTCTTTGTCTTGCAATCTGATATAGTTTCTTTGTACCCCTTACGGAGTCACTTTCCAGAAGTTGGTAGAGTGCCTCCAGTGCCCTATTCTTTGCTATTGCAACGTCTTTGTTAGCTTCTTTGTTAGCCAACCAGTAGTCCTTCCTAGCCTGGTCAGTCTTTTCTGTCTCCCACTTCTTCCTGCACTCCTTCTTTCTTTTGATGACTTCCTGGACTTCTGCATTCCACCACCAGCTTTCCTTATGTACCTTATTCCCATACCTGGCTCGGCCACATATCTTTTCTGTAGTCCTAACACATGTTTTTAGGTGCTGCCACTCTTCTTCAACTCCACCTATTTCCTCCTCTTCTTGGGATGCTAGAGCCCTGAGTGATTCCTTGAACTGTTACTTTCTCTCCAGTCAACCTCCAGGCCTTCAACCTGGTCTCTGTTGACTTTAAAGTCTTCTGCCTTCTCTAACTACTGCTTGCAGCTGATTGTGGCAACTAGTGTTTTATGCTGTGGGCACACCAACCTGCGTGTGAAATAAAATAAAATAAAATGAACGAATGAACAAAGAAATACTGCCTGTTAGGTTAATAGTTGTATTGCTTGGCATTAGCTTGTTCAAAAATCATCACAACTAATACAGCTAAACGTGTGCCATTCTCTCTTTAAACATAAAACTTGTACAGGCATGGTGTTTTTCCAAGTTTCATTACAATGATACATAAAATAGCAGAAAATGTATTTATTTAATGTGCTTGGACTGTCCCATGGAATATGTAAGGTAGAAACATTTCAGAATTCAGTTTATTTTATCATCTGCCTTTCTCAGATGCACCTTGTACAGAGGAACCCTATAACATTCTTTTCTTAACTGGGTAACATAGTTTACTAGAAAGCTAACAGCCTTATTCAGGCTTGCCTTTCAATAATGTTCCTGAAATAGTTTAAGTATATTATCTGCTAGTGAAGATTAAACCACAGTGCCAATCTAATCAAGGCACTACATTTAATATTTGATGGCTTTGCCTGAATATTTTATTCAGGAAGGTTAGCATTTTAAGAGCTGGCCTCTGGAATATTTATGGACAGGAAGTAATATTCATTTATGTGTCCTCTTTTGCTGGTGCTGTTTGTAGTGAGATTAATGTTACTGTGCAAGACAAGAATTAACTGAACTTACAGAGGGTTTGCAGATGTGAAAACTGGAACACAGCCGAAAAGTTCTTAAAGCAGCAGTATCTGTCTAGTTTTCTATCTGTCATTTATCAGCTGCAGTATTCCTCTGACACTTATTCAGAAATGCATTTTCATTGGCATAAAATGAGGTCTGCATTTGTATGGAAGTCTTTGCAGGATGAAGCCATGGCATCCAATAAGATCACTCCTGGCAACTAGAAAGGAAGACTGGCAGCATTTGTCCACATTTATTCAAAAGGGAATGAAATCATATTCATGCTTTGGTGGCATAACATGGAATTAAGAACTCCAGAAGCTCAGAAATGGATCATAAAAATCATGCAGGGTAGTATTTGAGCTATTTATCATACTGCTGCATACAGAAACAGAGTAGTAGCAGTCTACACAAATATAAAAGCATGTTTGTGATCTTTTGCACAAACAGCAGATGTTGCATTTTCCACTCACCTAGAATATATATGCCAGTCTGTACAGATACAAGCAGGCCATATAAACCGCACAGAGTATTATGAATTATTCCGCACAAATAAATAACCCACATGCCTCCTGCACTCTCCACACAGAGAACTTTATACAATACCATTGTTGGAATTTGCATGTCTGGAAGTTAGTATACATGATTAAGGCTATGAATTATTATTGAACTGCTTTCTGTAGTCTAGAGTTTGATCCTCTCAGCCTACATTTGTCTACTGAGTGACATTAAGCAAGCCATTCAACCAGACAGTTCTTTGGGTCAATTGGGTAATTGGGCTAAGCTTCACAATGGTCTGTTGGACTGCATGCCTAGTAAGTACCTCTGAACTTTTAGTACAGATATAGAAAGTACATATAATATGTGCACAGGTAAATATGTATGTTATAGTAAGCACTCCTTACTGCACAGAAATGAACACCACACACTGCACAGATAAAAAGCATGCATGCCACATTGCACGTATTCATATAGACTATATGAAAAATTAATAGCAAATATAACAAACATGAACACATTTTTTAAGAAGCACAAATCACCTTATGCATATGGGAATAATTCACCTGGCACACTGTACATAAAGAAACAGCTTATATTCCATTTTGAACATATGCATGCACACATCAGACTATTCATTTGCAAATAACATTTGTTCTGCACTGTGCATAGCACTTACAAACAGCAACACACCATATACTGCACATGCAAATTAAATGTCTTATGCTGTATATACATAAAGAGCATGTTGGCCATACTGTGCCTATGCAAACAGTAAGCTCACCTCAATGTACACATACAAATACATGTCACACCATACATAAGCAAACAACATGTTTACCATCATGTGCATACAGAATCTACACACATGCTGAACTATACACATGCAAAAAGTGTACATGACACATACATGCACAACATACATGTCAGGCTAAGCATGAGTAGACAGCATATATGACACATTCAGCACATGCAAATGGCATTCCATGACATGGTTGAAATGATAATTATGGGATGTAACAACATGTCATTTTTGTCATTGTGCCCAGTTTTTAGCTGTGTGTAGTTATACTTTTGGTTTGAAGAAATACATCTGAAAGCAGATTAGGTATCTCAGAAGGTATAAAGTTTATGTTTATTATGTTTTGCACAATGATATTGGGGTTATGAATCATTCCATATGGATATTAAAATTTTTATTTGCTAACAATTATTTTTTAGTCCATACCAAGCTTTATTCACTTAATTTTCTTTTGTCCTGTAGTATTGTATCTAGATCTACTCTAACACTGCATAAAATACTGAATTTCCCATCACACCATGCAATAAAATTGCCTACAACTCTGACAAAAACCCTGGCTAGGATCCCTGATTACAGGAGTTAAACATTAAAATTGGCAGAGTTTGTAATGTATGTATGTATTTACAGCCCACACACACAAAAAAAAACATTGTTATTGCTATTTTACTTTTGGCATGAAACTATTCATACTTCCTTTGTTTGAACCATTACATTTTCATAGCTGTTTCCAAACAGAAGCAACTGTCTCTAATTTTAGAAAGAAAGAAAAAAAAACATACTGGGGCTTTATTCTCATAATTCTTTATTTAAAGGATGCAGTCCAAGTAAAAAAAAAAAATTTTTTTCCGTTAAATGATACTAATTGGTCTTTTGTTATTTGCTTCTGATGAAGGGTATATTTGTTAAGACCTTTGTTAGGTTAAATAAGAATAAATGTGTTTTTGTTGATTTACATTTTCTCTAAACTCACATGTTCATATTAGCCTAGGAAAGCAGTTATCTGATCATGTTAAAATTCCCACAGCAATTTGTTTAGAGGTGGTAAAGACCTACATAAACACATATTTGCTTTCATCTCAGTGGGTTTTAGAAAAGTTTAGCAGATATAACAGACCTCTGTGGTTTTGTTGTCAAATATTCTCTGTTGTGTGTGTTAATTTCGTCATTAGCTGGGATACTTGGGTTGTGATACTATATGAAATGATTTCCCTTTTCCTTCCTCACTATACTACTCAACACTCATTAGACCCGTTATAGAGTACCTCTCTATACTACTCAACACTCATTAGACCCGTTATAGAGTACAACGTCCCTTTTGAAATGTACCTCACAAGACACCTGCAGCAGCTGAAAAGGCCACAGAAGTACCTCACAAAGAGGATTACTGGCCTCAAACAAATGCTCTACACTGACCGCCTCAAAAAACTCCAGATTTACTCCATAGCATATCGCCTACTCCAAGGTGATCTCTGCCTAACATATAAAGCTATGTCAAACCCAGAGCTGTTGGACATGCTACACCTAAAGAAATCCCAATCCCTCCGAGCTACATGCTCTAGGGACATAAACCTTGTCACCACAATAAACAGGACATGCTGGAGGGATAGATTCCTGTCCCAGAGACTTCCCATACTCTGGAGCAAGTTACCCATTTATGTCAAGCAAAGTTCCTCATTAGCACTCTTCAAGAAAAATCTTGATGAGTGGATGGGAAATAGGAAATACACCCCATGGATCACTTTTGTGGCTCTGTTCGACAGGGCACAGGAAAATAACTTTCTTGTGTGGCATAAGCCAGGGAAACTTGTTGGCTAGGTTAACTTAGGCCCTTGGGCTGATAGCCTAGTACCTACCTATAAACCTATGAACATAAATTAGGGTCCCCAGAAGTTCTACATTTCTTTAAAATGATTCTGACCTTTCTATCCCTAGGAGTATGCTGCAGTTCATATCAGGCACGTTACACTGATCATCTTCAAATACTTTTATGCCATTGTTTGAAGTTTTGTTTACTTACATAATTCTAATACCGTTTGTGTGATAGCCACAGAAATAAAACCTGGCATCAGAGTTCTATTGTCTTTTCAGCATGCATGTCTACAAACATGATCTTCCACCACCATCGCTATCACTACATGTTTTAGCAGTCAGAGTCAATGCTTTCTAAACCCACTTCATTTGATTTGTTTTCTATACTCTTCCCTCAGTCAAAACTCTTAATTCCTGTTTTTTCAAAAAAAAAAAAAGATTTCCAGCAAGTTCTAATAATTTTAGGAAGTCACTGATTATAGCATGCAAGAAAAGCAATTCAAAACCCAGTGATTCCTTACCTCTTCAGAATACAGAGAAAGGTAGTAGCAGAGAGTGACCTCTTAGCTGTAAGCACAAAGACAGATGTACAATCTGGCAAATCTGGCATGGAAAGTCATTGTAGTACACAAGGAGTTCAGATGTGTACATGCATGTTAACTGATGCCCTTTACATGTATATGCTGTTTATAGATTTGTAGACTCATAGATGGGACACAGGTGCATAAATGTTTCGTAACTCAGTAAAGCCAAACTCTGTATAAGTTTGCATAATGTCTGAGTTCATGTAGACATTTCCAGTCATAGATAACTTGATCTTTATCTCATTTTTTGTTCAATCCATGCAATTTTTTTTTTGCAAATTATATTTTTGATATAAGCTGTTATGTACTTAACATCAGAATGCTTGGTGCACTCTCACATTTTAGCTTGATTTTAAAAATTAAATAATTCAAGTAAAAATTTAGTGACATACATAAGCCATAAATTTTACAGTTCATGATAGAATAGTTGTATAATCTGAATTAAAAAAATAATCTCTGTCACATTTAAGGCAGCATTATTTTCTAGCTGACAAAAATAGTTATGTAGTTCTTACAGAGAGGTAAAGTTGCAGTTTCGGCATCTTTAAATTGTGCTTCATGCAGTTAAATTGCTCTTTAGAAGAGCGTTTGCACTGACTTGTTGTATTTTAATCACCACTGCTCTTAATTTTTAATAACAAGCTTTGAAACTGCTTGTTATAGCTTATTAATGATGTAAGCAAATGACAGCTATGCCATTCTAACTAGCTACTAAGTAACTATAAGCACATGACAGCCATGCCATTCTAACTAGATACTAAGTAACTATAAGCACATGACAGTCATGCCATTCTAACCAGATACTAAGAGCTATTAACACTGTTTTTTTTTTTGTGTCAGTTTAGCAAAACAGTAGCAACATTTCAGCCTGCATGCATTATGATGTATTTTTATGTAGTACTTATTGGGACTTCTGTTTCTAATGGTATGCCAGCCTCTGGTATCAGATGTTTGGCATGAATGGTGTGTGAAAATGGTTGTTAACAGTGCACCCACCTGATGAACAAAAGAATGAATATTTACATTGTCAATTATCTGCACAAGAATGAAAACAGGAATACTTGATGGATGTGGCAGAAAACCGGCAGTGCCAAAGTCACTTTGTAGTCGCTGTGTGATATGGAACAGTACCCTCTATTACTAACACATCAGCTGCATCTTCATTGCGTCTGTCAGCTTATTACTTCATGTATTCCCCTATAAGAAGTAGGAGCCCACTTTTCAATGTTACTATTAACACTGACAGTGATTGAAGAATTACTAAGGTTGTGTCTTGATTTGAATATTCTTCTTCAGTGCCTGCACTCTGTTCATCTGTAACTCACCAGATTTCTTGTTTTTTAGCTCCCCTGGCTGATACAGGTGAAGGAGAAATGGAGCAATCCAGTATAAGGAATCTGGTCCAGCAAAGCAATGTTAAAGGACGCCGCCCAGCTACTGTGCGGAAATACAGACGACCTCGACCCCGCCTTTCACACAGAGGACCTATGCCTTTCTAAATCAGGTAAGTAGTCCGGTATTGACTTAAATGATGACATGAGGTTTAATAAAATAAATATGAGATGTCCACCACCTTCTTAGAAGAAGTGGTCCAAGGCACCAGCTGCTACTCCTTTCTCAAGCAAAACTCTAACTGGTCAGTGACTAGTGAGAAAAGGTAGTATGTAAATTCCTAGTCTTTTTCTACACCTACACCTAAAAAACATTACGAGAAGGAAATGTATATTATTTTTTAAATGCTGCAGTGTTACAATGCATAGTATACTAGTTGGATAGTACCCTTTATTATACCAATGATTTATTTATTGATGCTTTGTTGCCCAGGTTAGTCCCACAATGCTTGTAGCCACTTTTCAGGGAGACCCAATATGGTATTTATATTACTAGTGGAAATCTGGCCAGTGCATTAGGGAACATCCCCTACCCTTTTCAATTGGTGGCATGGGATCTTATACATCAACCTGAGTTACCACCAACTCAAGCAAATGGAGCCTCCGTTTAAAGTCTCATCTGAAGGATGGCGCACTCAGAGTGCAGACTCCCCCCCCCCCCCCCATGCTGCACTGCAGTGTCAGTAATCATTCTACATGCTTGGGCAAGGTGAACAGTAGTCTTTGAGTAACTAGAAGTCAGCACTTGTAGCAGACTCCACACTGACAATAACCAGACACTGTAATTCATGCAGGAGCTTTGCAGCAAATGCTTTAACCACTGAGATTCTGTGCTCTAGCAGAACCTTTGTAAGTTGTTCAAATTCTCAATGTCTGTCTGGATTCATCCTCAGAAAAACACCATCCACTCATTATCTGTCTCAGAAGGATATATTTTCTATAAAAATGTTCCTTCCATTAAGCCTTTCCTAGTGAAGTCACTGCTAATCCAGTGGAAACAGTAACATTTATGTAAAAAAGTACTGCATCTTTCACTTAGAAACTCTTTTCACATTTTTGAGTCAACCCAATTGCTGTTCATATTATTATATATAAATGAATGTAACTTTTATCCTGATGAACCGAGATGGTTGTTTTTGCCTGAAGTCTTAATCAGGGTGTGCATTTGTATTCTTAGTAAGGAAAGGCAGTGCTACATGGATTCAATTTATAAAAGCCATTACATTTCAACAAATGCTTGTGACAGAAAATATGTATAACAAAATCATAGCATAGCTGTGTTACTTAAAAAGTGTCAGATACACTTACTTACTTATTCATTATAGCCATGTATCTGCCTGGAAAAATAAGATTTTATATGTAAAAGCAAAGCTTTCACATGAAATGTTGTGTTATGGCCTGAGCCACATCCATTTTACTTATTTCTAGGCTAATAACTTGTGCAATAGAATATCGCATTCATCTGTAAACAGCTCATATTTTCATTGCAGATGGTACACAGATCATCGTTTTCTTTACCACTCTACTGGTTTTGACACTCAGACCTAGCACAGTGCTGCAGAAACAAGAGCCAGAGAGGCTGATTTTAAAATAATGCAAAGATCTTAGTATACATGTTGTAGAATGTTCCACAGCTGACACAGTCATGTGATAGAGATTTTGAGATTCTTTAAACACAGATCTTTAATACTCTGCTTGATTTATAACATGATTGTAAGCTTTATGTCTGGTTTTTTTTTTTTTTTTTGTGATTAACATCTGAAAGATTTATCTTTTACTGGAATTTTAAACTTCAGATTTGTAGTTGTAATTGTTTTATTCTGTCTCTTTTTCTAGAGCCTTGTGAATGGTGACTTGCTGCCTTTTTCATTTCATGCCTTGTCTCTGGTGTGAGCCGAGAGGCCAGTTCTGAAACTCCACCCTCAGTAGATGAGGGGGGTCCATGGTAGCTGTCTGGTAACTCATCCTTTACTTAAGAGTCTCTTTCTCTACAGCTGATGGGAAAAAAAGAAATATCATGGACTTGTAGATGGAGAGTAGTCTGTGGAGATATCCTCTGCTACTGTTGTTCTATTTTGTCTTTTGTTTTTGTTTCTGCCTGGAGTGTCATCTTCCCCCATCAAGATTTGAGTTTCTGCCCATTTTGAGATGTGACCATATTGTAATAATGGACCATGATGCCTAAAATCTTGATCTAAGCTGGACTCATTGCATTTTGATTTTACTAAAGTGTCCCTTGCCTTGTGAGACCCAGTAAGCACTTGATTAGATTTAATTTCTAACAGTTAACACTGAACAATATTCTGTGAACTCAGCATTATAGTCACAGATCGAATGGAGGTCTGGGTGTTTATCCTTAATTATATATACCCAATGTCATTAGAGTTTGTAAACAAGGGACCTGTCATTTTAAGCTATTAACAAACTGGAGTATTTGTCTTTCTCAGGGTGTCATGTCATGTCTAGCTAGAAGCCTGCTTTTAGTTTGCTACCTATGCATTAGAAGTTATTTATATTTGTTTATTGCAGCAGTTGTGCTGTCTAAATGTACAATGTCTCTGTACAAAGCACAGTTTTCCCATTATGGGGTATTCAGAGGGTGTCATTCTTTACCCCCAGAGAATGTGTTTCACATTGCAGCCAAAGTGGATCCTTGTTATTTAACGCCGTCTTTCCTGCCTTCCTCTCTCCAGCCTTTTCTCAAGAACCAGTGAAAGAAATGCAGTTCACTAGTAGGGCAAATGATTATTCAGTTTACATAATCCAGGCACAAGTCAGAACAAGTCAGCTTTCCAGTCTTTTATTTATTTCTCTCATTATTTGCACATGCTTAATGCAACACCATGTTATTCGCTCACATCTTGCCTAACTACTGTGTGATAAAACTGGTGTTACGATGTGTTTTGTAGTTATATATGGCAGCAACTGTTTTCCAAATGTCATTTCATTGCAGATATGATAAAGATGTTTTATTTTGGTTCGTTTTTGAGGCTAAGCTGGCAAACCCCCTGCCTCTGCATCAGAGGTCAAGGGTTAATATTAGATGATGTGCAACAGATGGGAGGGGAAGCTAGTGCTTCAGTTATAATTCAAATGGTGGAGGTTCCTTTGGATGCTCCAGAGTAAGGACATGAAACTTTCTGCAGTAGGTGGTCTCCATTGTTAAAGTGTTAACTGTGTCTGAACAGTTGCCAAAGACTGTCTTGACCCTAACTGGAACACGGATAACGTTTCCACTCTGTCAGAGAGTGGTTGTTAAAGTCTGTGTACAGTTTTTTGATTAAGAATGTCACATTTTTGTTTGTTATTGCTTTGTGAAGTGTTTCATGATCATCGGCATCATTTGTATATAAAATGCACTATCTAAATCTGCAAATTATTTTTGTACTATAGTGTTGTCCCCTGTGGGAAAACATCTTGTAGCTAAAGTCTTTGTGTGAATCTTGCAAAAGCACATTGTTCTGTAAAATGCTGCAAATGCAAATAGAGTGTCTTCATTGTCAATGCAGTACTCACAGCCTCATGCTTTTGTTATTGATTGCCTTTAATTCAGTGTTTCTTTTCAAGAATCTAGTAGCAGTGTGAATATATGGTTTCCAGGAAGCAGTTCTCATCTGGTATCTGCAGAACTTAATTCAGCAAAACTGTACAAAATGTGTAGTCTATTAGCACTTTGTTGTTGTTGACTTTCTTTTAGAACTATGCAGTATATAAATGCAGACACTGCAGTATATAAATGCAGACACTGTCCAGCTACATCTGAATGCCATTCAAGAGTGCCAGCAATTTGGTTGGCTCTTGTAATGTTTCATGACAGACTGAATGTAGTATAGTTATGTATTTTGTGCTCCATGTGCTGGTCAGATACTTTCCAGTGCCTCCTGTTTGCTTTTCACAGGATGCAGTCCCCGCTGTTATCCCACAACGTATTTGTTTCATGGGGAGGTGCGGATTACTCATTGCATAAGATAACATCCACATCTAGGAGATGCTTCATCATCTCCGTACAAAGGATTTTAGAGAACTGTGGTCACTGAGCACAGTGACCAATTTCTTCTAGATGTAAATGAGTTACTAACATCAAAGAAGACACCCTGTAGTTTCAGATGCATTGTGCTGTGGCAAATAGCAAGTACCATTAACGCCCCAAGATCCCTGGCCCTTTTCTAAAAGGCAGCAGCTCACAATGCGTATCAGCACGCAACATTCCAGCAGGATCTTTCTCCAATACTTTCTGAACACTGGGCTCAAAAACAGTGAATTTGCACTGGTGATCCTCTTCTAAAAAAAGTGCAATAACATTTTAGAAAGCAGGCAATTCAATGAATAATTTCCTATAACCTCTGGCAATGGTTCACTGTAGTCTGTGAAACATGAATTTGCAAGAAATAGCTTGCATTTCACATTTGCAAACTGTGCCAGAAAAATGACTATGCATTAATTTATCTAAAAAGCCCTTTTGAGTCAAAGTGAAATCTTTACATTATCAAAAGTTTTACTTAAAACTAAGCCTTCATATCATTTCCTTTCTCTTCTCACACTGCTTAGACCCGCTATGGATACAAGCTCCTCTACTGTTAAGATGCTGCTAATAATTACAGAAAGAAAAGTCAGCACTGATTATTAGAAAGTAAGCACCCTTAGTTTAGTCTAAACCCTTGATTAACTGAACATTAATTGGCCTGAAGATTGTTTTGTCTTTCGCTAGCTGATATCACTGAACTTTCTCAGCATTACACACTGTACCACAAACTAAAATCACATGCTCATGTTTGCTCAGTGTATTAAGTAGAACTTGTGGGAAATGCATCCTGGATTTTGACATTCGGACAAGTAAGACAATGTGGCACCTCCCTAATCCCTGTATCACAGCACACACAGAGAAACAAATACCTGAACCCATTTCCAACAAGTCTCACTCTGAATGATGCAGTAAAAGATGTGCGCTAACTGCATACCATGTTTCTCAGCGCTTTCTGCTGTAGTGGTGGGCACGTGTATCTATTTATGTTTATGTGTGTGTGTGTGTGTGTGTGTGTGTGTGTGTGTGTGTGTGTGTGTGTGTGTGTGTGTGTGTTTACAATTGCACAGCTTTGTGTTCATATCTGTTTGTATTTTTATGTTGTAAATTAATTGGGGGTGCTACTCATAATTTATTTGTCAGTCCCCCAACTTGCCAAAAAAAGTAAATAAAAACTTAATCCCAGTGTATTAAACTGGACCACTACTGAGTGTCCCCCTTCCCCCAGATGTGAACACAGTCTTTGTTCTGGACACACATTCAGAGGTTGACACTAGTGCTGCCTGTAATAATATTACAAAACAAAAATCACAAGTTGCTAGAAATTATCAGTGTTGTTTAAATGTTTTGTAAATATTTGAATTTGTTGTTGCTAATTTATGATGGTCTGAATATTAGCTGTCAGAGTGCTTATTTTCTTGTTAACCAGTTTTGTTATTCTGTTTTTGAAAATATTATAATGTGTAAATATATCTTTATGATAAAGAATAATATTCAGAAATAAACGCTTATTTTTTAGAATTAAATGTCTGTTTCATCTTTATTTCCTCCCAGTGTTACTGCCTTTTGTGACATAACTGATGCTTCTACCGAGTGGTGAGATGTTTTTTGGGGTTGCCTTTGATTGCAATTTAGAAGGCAAGGCTGCTGAATACAGGGATGGTTTTGATATTTGTGCTGTACCAGGGATATGAATGCTAGATAAGCTGCTGCAGAAGGTACGACTGTTTGATAGGGTGCTGCAGAAGTTATAACTGTTGGAGAGGATACTTTAGAATGTACTGCAGAATTTGTGACTATTGGATAAGGTACTGCAGAAAATATGACTGTTGGACAGGGTGCTGCAGAAGGTACAACTGTTGGATAAGGTACTACAGAAGGTATGACTGTTGGATAGGGTGCTGCAGAAGTTTTGACTCTTAGATAAGCTGCTGCAGAAGGTAACACTGTTGGATAGGATTCTGCAGAAGGTAAGACTGTGGGATAAGGTGTTGCAGAAGTTAAAACTACTGAGTAGAGTGATGCAGAATGTACGACTGCTAGATAGGGTGCTGCAGAAGGAATGACTGCTGGGTAGGGTGCTGCAGAAGGAATGATTACTGGGTAGAGTGCTGCAGAAAGTATGACTGCTGGATAGGGTGTTTCAGAAGCTACAACTGCTGGATAGGAAGCTGCAGAAGCTCTGACTGTTGGATAGGATGCTGCAGAAAGTACAACTGCTGGATAGGGTGATGCAGAATGTACAACTATTGGATAGGGTACTACAGAAGTTACAACTGTTGGATAGAGTGCTGTAGAAGTTATGACTGTTAGACAAGGTGCTGCAGAAGGTAATACTGTTGGATAGGATTCTGCAGAAGGTAAGACTGTTGGATAGGGTGTTCCACAAGGTAGAAATGTGGGATAGGGTGCTGCAGAAGGTACAACTATTGAGTAGAGTGCTGCAGAAGGTAAAACTGTTGGATAGGATACTGTAGGATGTACTGCACAGTGTGTGACTGTTGGATTAGGTACTGCAGAAAGCACGACAGTTGGACAGGGTGCTGCAGAAGGTACAACTGTTGGATAAGGTGCTGCAGAAGGAGTGACTGCTGGGTAGGGTACAGCAGAAGGAATGGTTACTGGGTAGAGTGCTGCAGAAAGTACCACTGCTGGATAGGGTGTTTTAGAAGCTACAACTGCTGGATAGGGAGCTTTAGAAGCTCCATCTGCTGGATAGGATGCTGCAGAAGGTGCAACTGCTGGATAGGGTGCTGCAGAATGGACAATTATTGGATAGGGTGCTACAGAAGCTACAACTGTTGAATAGGAAGCTGCAGATAGTACGACTGTTGGATAGGATGCTGCAGAAGATACAACTGTTGGATAGGATGCTGTAGAAGGTATGACTACTGGATAGGGTGCTACAGAAGGTCCAACTGTTGGATAGGGTGCTACAACAGGTGCAACTGTTGGATAGGGTGATGCAGAAGATACAACTGTTGGATCGAGTACTGTGGAATGTAAAACTGTTGGATAGGGTACTGCAGAAGGTACAACTGTTGGACAAGGTGCTGCAGAAGGTATGACTGTTGGATAGGGTGCTGCAGAAGGAATGATTACTGGGTAGAGTTCTGCAGAAAGTATGACTGTTGGATAGAGTGCTGCAGAAGGTGCAACTGCTGAATAGGGTGTTGCAGAAGCTACAACTGTTAGATAGGGAGCTGCAGAAGCTTTGACTGTTAGATAGGGTGCTGCAGAACAGGCTGCTGCAGAAGGTACAACTGTTGGATAGTGCACTGTGGAATGTATGACTGTTGGATAGGGTACTGCAGAAGGTACAACTTTTAGATAAGGTACTGCAGAAGGTATGACTGTTAGGGTGCTACAGAAGGTATGACTGTTGGATAGGGTACTTCAGAATGAATGATTACTGGATAGAGTGCTGCTGAAAGTACAACTGTTGGATAGAGTGCTACAGAAGGTGCAACTGCTGGATAGGGTGTTGCAGAAGCTACAACTGTTGGATAGGGAGCTGCACAAGCTACGACTGTTGGATAGGGTGCTGCAGAAGTTACTACTGTTGGGTAGGATGCTGCAAAAGGTATGACTGTTGGATAGGTTGCAGCAGAAGGTACAACTGCTGGATAGGGTGCTGTAGAATGTGCAACTATTGGAAATGATGCTACAGAAGCTACAGCTGTTGAATGGGGTGGTGCAGATGATATGACTGTTGGATAGGATGCTGCAGAAGATACAACTGTTAGATAGGATGCTGCAGAAGGTATGGCTACTGGATAGGGTGCTGCAAAAGCTACAACTGTTAGGGTGCTGCAGAAGGTACAACTGTTGGATAGGGTACTGTAGAATGTACTGCAGAATGTGTGACTGTTGGATATGGTAGTGCAGAAAATACGACTGTTGGACAGGATGCTACAGAAGGTACATCTATTGAGTAGAGTGCTGCAGCAGGTACGACTGTTAGATAGTGTGCTGCAGGAGTGACTGTTGGGTAGGGTGCTGCAGGAGGAATGATTATTGGGTAGAGTGCTGCAGAAAGTTTGACTGTTGGATAGAGTGCTGCAGAAGGTGCAACTGCTGGATAGGATGTTTCAGACACTACAACTGCTGGATAGGGAGCTGCAGAGGCTACTACTGTTGTATATGCTGCTGCAGAAGGTACTACCATTGGATCGAATGCTGCAGAAGGTACGACTTTTGGATAGAATGCTGTAGAAGGTATGACTACTGGATAGGTATTCCAGAAGGTACAACTGTTGGATAGGGTGCTACAGAAGGTGCAACTGTTGGATAGGGTGCTGCAGAAGGTTCAACTGTTGGATTGAGTACTGCGGAATGTAAGACTGTTGGATAGGTTACTACAGAAAGTACAACTGTTGGATAAGGTACTGCAGAAGGTACGACTGTTGGACAAGGTGCTACAGAAGGTATGACTGTTGGATAGGGGGATACAGAAATATTGACTCCTAGGTAGGGTGCAGCAGTAGGAATGATTACTGGGTAGAGTGCTGCAGAAATTACGACTATTGGATAGAGTGCTGCAGAAGGTGCAACTGTTGGATAGGATGCTGCAGAAGGTATGACTACTGGATAGGGTGCTGCAGAACATACAACTGTTGGATAAGGTGGTACCAAAGGTGCAACTGTTGGATATGGTACTGCAGAAGGTATAAATGCTGGATAAGGTACTGAAGAAGGTACAACTATAGGATAGGGTGCTGCAGAAGTAACGACTTCTGGGTACTATACTGCAGAAGGAATGACTGCTGGGTAGGGTGCTGCAGAAGGTGATACTGTTGGATAGGGTGCTGCAGAAGGAATGACTGCTCTGTGCAGTGCTGCAGAAGGAAAGATTACTGGGTAGGATGCTGCAGAAGGTACAATATTGGATAGGGTGCAGAATAAGGTACAATTGTTGGATAAGGTGCTGCAAAAGGCATGGCTGCTGGATAGGGTACTGCAGAAAGTATGCCTGTTGGAGGGGGTGCTGCAGAAGGTACTACTGTATGATAGGGTGCTGTGGACTATACAACTGCTGGATAGGGTGTCACAGACGCTACGACTGTTGGATAGCACTCTGTAGACTCTACAACTCTTAGGTAGGGTGCTGCAGAAGCTACAACTGTTGAATGGGGTGCTGCAGAAGTTATTATTGCTAGATAGGTTGCTGCAGCATATGTGACTGTCAGATAGGGTGCTGCAAAAAATGCTGTTGATTCTGTTTTCTCCTGGTGAGAGAAGGAGTGCAGTTACATTATTTCCTGGAGACTGCTAATCACCAGAAAGCTTAATAATTGCTTTATAGGTGACAGCTTGAAATCTGTGCTTATATTCAGATCCTGATGAGAGTAGGAGCAGAGTGCATTTATTCCTGACTCTTTTTGGTTGGAGTCCCTGTGATTAGCACATGCTCTAAAACCTGCTGGAAAGAACTAGGAAGCCGTAAACTGATACAAGCACTCAATTCTCCTTTGTTAATAAGGAGTAATTAATCATACGCACTAAATGGCCTATAAATGCAAAGTACCTTGCCAAGGTTAGGGGAACAAAAGCACCTAACCAGGCATGTCCAAGGGTCAGCTTCCAGTGATGTATCCTGTCCACCTGGTGAATCTGGGCATACTGGGGCAATGCAGCAATTGCCTCATGTATGCAGACAACCCTCTCCGCCTACCACCCAACACTACAACCTGTGAGAAATGCACTTACATAGCTAAACTGGAAGCAAAGCTCTCTCCACCCAAGATTGTGCTAGACAATCAAGAGGACAAAATTAACACCTGCACTACACCTCAAGCAAAACATAGCCCTTCAAAACCCTCACCACCAACATCCACACATAGCAACACTAAACACACATATGCGGATGCCCTTAACATTAACCTGCCCAAGCAACAAGGACCTCCGAAGCTGAAACACAAACAAACACCAATCACAACCAAAGTATCACATAGCTCACAACACCAGTGTGCCACCAAACAACAGCCCCAAAGGCAAGACAACGTACCCAACACTTTAGTCATAGGTGACTCTGTAGTCAGACACACTGATGTCCCACTCACCAGGCTGAACAAGGAGAAAATTGCAGTCAGCTACCTGTCTGGTGCCATGATCCACCACTTAATGCATGCACTCAAGTCACTCCACAACAAGTACAAATACAACTCTGTCATTGTCCATGTTGGAGTGAATGTCTAGAGATGTACCTCCCTGGACTACATGAAAAGAGACATGAAAGAGCTCTCAGATCATGTGACCCAGGAAGGTATGACCCTTGCCCTGACTAGCATCCTGCCTTCGCCCAGAATGATAACATAATATAAGGGCAAAATGATTGACTTCAACAAGTGGCTAAGCTTCTGGTGTCATTCAAAGAGTATTTGTCTGCCTGGGATGACATGACTGACAAACCATGATGCTTTGCCAGAGATGGTCTGCACCTGTTGCCCTTGGGATTCAGGTTACTGGCTAAGGATCTTGCCACCCCTATAGTGCCTTTTTAGGCAAGGCTTAAAGGACAAACCACCACCGTAACAGGTACAAGTATGCAAAATCTGAAGGTAATGCCACTCAATGCTAGAAGTCTAAACTCCAAAATGCACTCTCTTGAGGCACTCCTAAAAATGGAGAACATCAATATTTGTGCAGTAACTGAGACCTGGTTCAAGGCTCCAGAGAGCACCCCTGCAATACCAGGCTACAACTCTTACCACACTTTTCAGCCACCAAACCAAGACTGAAACACTAAAGGTGGAGGAGTGTCCATATTCACCAAGGATATTCACACCTCCAGGCTAGTTGCCCAACACAATGCATCCAAAATTCTCCAGGTGGAACTAACACTAGGTAAGACTGCAATCCAAATTGTAGTTTGCTACAGATCCCCCACCATGCCCCAGGATTCTCACTACACCTTTCTAAACATACTGGAAAATATTAAGATACAACCAAACACCCTAATACTGGGTGATTTCAACTACCCTGCCATTAACTGGAAAACTACTTGTGTACCAACACCTTTGCCCACGGTTCTTGGAATTCATAAATTCCAGTGCCCTGGAGCAAATAATCCATAGTCTCAACAGGGGCTCCAGTATCCTGGACCTGGTTATTACCAACATGGGAAATCGATGCTCCACACCAGTGGTCACCCCCTCATTGGTTAGCTCATACCATAAGCTAATCACCTTTGACATCCACATCCCACCCCCACCCCCAGTAAGGAAACATCCGTAAAAAATGTCTCCAAGGCCAACTTCATGCTACTCAAGTCAGAAGTGACAAACTTCATGACACCCATGCCAAATCCTACACTAAAGCACTGTACGAGCACATCCACTCATGCATGAATCGTGCCATCCCAAATAAAACCAAGATGCTCTCCTCCAAAAAAAAGGAAGCCAATTTAGTGGTCCCTTGTCATAAACAAACTATACAACAGAAGGAAGAAACTGTTGCAGAAAAGAGGAAAATCCCAGGATGCAAAAAACTCCCTTACCAGCCTCAGTAAGAAGCTGAGATCCCACATAAAATCCTCCAAAGCCAGTTACGAAAATAAAATTGCCAAAGATTCCAAAGACAACCACAAGGCATTCTATAGCTATGTCAAGAATCTAAATGGAAATGCTCAGATCTGCTCTGAGCTACAACAGAATGGCATTAAATATGCTGATCATAAGGACATTGCCAATATCCAGGCAGATTGATTCAGTGCCAACTTCACCCCCCTCTCACTCCCTAAAAGGCCCATCTCAATACCAAAAAATTGTCAAATTCTGGTAATCATGGCCACACAGATAAAAATGCACTCTCCAAAGCTAAGTATACAGCATCCATGGGACCAGATGACATCTCGGGCTGTGTACTACATGAACTACAAAATGAACTTGCACCTCACTAAGTGTCATGTTTAATCATAGCCTCATCTCAGGCTTTGTGCTCACTGAGTAGCGCACAGGTACAATTATCCCACTCCACAAGGGGGTGATCCACTTTGGATCATGGGAACTACCGTCCCATCAGTCTGACGAGCAAGGCCAGAATGTATTATCATGGAAGTTATAAACAAAGACATTGGCAACCTTCAAACACTGGACCCCACCCAGTTTGGGTTCGTGAAGGGCCATTTGTGTCTCCTCAACCTGACTGACTTCTTCAAATCAGTCTCCAGAGCCATGGACAAGGGTAAGACGGGCCACACAGCCTATCTGGACTTCAACAAGGCCTTCGACACCACCCTCCACTCTGGAATCATAGATAAACTTACTAAGCTGGGCATAAATCCCTATGTCAATCAATAGGTTGCCAACTGGCTTACTGACAGAACCCACACTGTAAAAATAACCAACTCCAAATCCATCTCCAGACAAGTAACAACTGGTGTACCTCAGGGTTCAGTCCTGGGACCGCTCTTGTTTGGCATCTACTTTTCTGAAGTACAGGCCAACACTAAGGGACTCTGGCTAACAAAGTTTACAGATGACTGCAAACTGGTAGCCATTATTGAATCCACAAATGATGTGGATATTCTACAAAAGGGCCTTACAGAAACAGATGCTTGGTGCCAGAGCCGTGGGCTGAAGCTCAATGCCAAGAAGTGTATAGTTATCCTGTTTGGGGAAAAAACATATACCCATGAATTACCACATAGGTGGCAGTACACTAAACACCGAAAGTGTGATGAGACTTACGAACACAGGTGGACAGTAGTCTCACCTTCAATAACCACATTGCCACAGCAGTCCAGAAATCCTTCTATGTGGCACAATTCATCACTAAGGGCTTTTCATCCAGTAAAAAGAAGGTCATTGTCCCACTGTAATCATTCATCATTAGACCCATCATAGAGTACAACTCCCCATTTGGTATGTACCTCACAAGACATCTGCAACAACTAGAAAGGCTGCATAAACACCTCACTAAAAGAATCACAGGCCTAAAGCAGATGCCCTATGCTGACCGACTTAAAAAACTCCAGCTATACTCTGTCGCATACCGTCTACTCAGAGGCGATCTCTGCTTAACATACAAGGGCATGTCAAACCCAGAGCTGCTGGACATGCTACGCTTAAAGAAATCCCAATCTATCAGAGCCACACGCTCCAGGGACACAAACCTTTTCATTACAGTGAACAAAACATGCCGGAGGGATAGGTTCCTGATGCTGAGACTCCCGATACTCTGGAATAGACTGCCCATACATGTCAAGCAGAGTGCTTCCTTGGCCCTCTTCAAAAGGAACCTTGATGACTGGATGGGAGATAGGAAATTTACCCCGGTGATCATGTCAGTCACCCTGCTAGACAGGGGTCCAGGGAAGTAAATATTGTGGGAAGAAATAGCCAGGGAATTGCTATGGCTAGGCTTGTACAGGCCCTAGGGCTGATAGCCTTGTACCAACCTATGAACCTATGAACCTATTCGGGTGCTGCAGAAGGTACAACTACTTGGTAGGTTACTGCAGAAAGGAAGACTTTTGGATAGGGTGTTGCAGAAGGTACAATGTTGGATAGGGTGCTGCAGAAGGTACAACTGTTGGATAGGGTGCTGCAGAAGGTATGACTGCTGAATAGGGTGCTGCAAAAGGTACAACTGTTGTATAGGCTGCTGCAGAAGGTACAACTGCTGGATAGGGTACTGCAGAGAGTACAACTGTTGGAAAGGGTGCTGCAGAAGGTATGACTGCTGGATAGGGAGCACATTGTGCAGCACTTCATCAGGTCAACTGGAAGCAGATGGAATAAAGTTTGGGTTCGCAAAATGGAAACCATTAAACAGACAATAAGTGGCTCCTTAATGAAAAGAAAGCTAATCATTTTGGAATTTGTCCTTATCTGGATGCACCTCTGATCCTTCAGTATTGTATAAGGACTTCATTCAAATTATTATTAAGATGGCAGAAAATCCATGGGAGATAATGCTTTTGTGCCATTTTGTGATTAAAGAAATATAAGATATGTTATATAATGCATCTATCCATCCATCCATCCATCGATCCATCAATCCATCCATCCAGCTAGTCATCCACTGATCCATCCCTCCAAGCATGTATACATCCATCCATGCATGAAGGCATCCACCTAACCATCCAACCATCCATCCATTCATGAAGACATGCATGCATCCATCCATCAGTGTCAGCATGCATGCATCCACGTCTCCATGAAGACATACATGCATGCATATATCCATCCCAGTATGAAGGCATACACACATGCATCTATTAATCCAACCAACCACTCACCTATCCATCTATCCATCCATGAAGGGATGTATGTATCCATACAAGCATTTTCTAAACTGCTTATTTTAGTGGACAGCAAGCTGGAGACAGCAGACAAGACTTCTACCTGTGAAGCAACAGTGCCCACCTCATCCTGTATGATTTCTAAGTTTACACAGACAAAGTGAACACAATCTCCATCTATCATGTCCAGTGTTTGCTCTTGAGCCTCCTATCAGTAAGATGTGCCTGGTACACCTTTTATAGACTGCACCAGGAGTCGTACTCATTTGGTACTAGAACAACCTGTCTCTTGTCATCCCAGACAAGCAGATGTTTAGGATCCTCCCTGACTGACTAGGCTTCTCATTCTGTCATGAAGTGAGAATCCAACAACCCTGCAGCTTATTTCTGCAACATAGGTTCATGTGTTTATAGGAGATTACTAGGATAATGGCTTAAGAGCCGTTACAAGTCTAGTCAGTATAATCTAATTTTACCCAATATGTGGCCACTAGGGGCAAGAAGATGGCATAGCTTTGTGCATATACCTTGAGTATTTTACAGATTGCCTCTGCCCACAAGGGGCACAGGCACTACCCCAGGTGAGAATTTGCAATTCCCCATCAATTGACTCAAATTGTATTTGAAGAGAGTTATAGAATGACACTGTTTAGCATGAATAGGAAGTCCATTGCAAACAAGGGGTAATCTCTGTGACACATATCTGTCTCTCCAGCATGTTTTGTTGACTAGGTTTCGATCCCTAGATCAGGTGACCCTCATGCTGTTTGTCCTGTGGATGTGTAGCAGCCCCATCAGGACTGGATTTGTGAGTGCCTTGTAGGTTAGGCATAGTTCACCCCTTAATAGTCAGTTGGAGACAGAGTAAAGGGATAGGGCTTTTAGTCTATCCCATGGGACATGTTGTTAACACACTGTATTTTCTTTGTGAGAAACCTCTAGGGTCACTCCGGCTGTTGTAAGTACCTAGTCAAGTATATGCCAAGTTGTGTATTGTACTCGATTATTGGTCTATGGGGGCTGCGTACAGTGGGACTATAATTTACTTGGATTTGGATGCCATACTTTTACTTACAAGCTGTGACACATAGAACGACTTCCTCGCCACTGTGGGCACATAGTGACCAGTGTTCAGGCTTCTATCTATCTATCTATCTATCTATCTATCTATCTATCTATCTATCTATCTATCTATCACCTATCTATCCATCTATCTATCTATCATCTATCTACCTATCTATCTATCTATCTATCTATCTATCTATCTATCTGTCTGTCTATCTATCTATCTATCTATCTATCTATCTATCTATCTATCATCTATCTATCTATCTATCTATCTATCTATCTATCATCTATCTATCCATCTATCTATCTATCTATCTATCTATCTATCTATCTATCTATCTATCTATCTATCTATCTATCTATCTATCTATCTATCTATCTATCTATCTATCTATCTATCTATCTATCTATCTATCTATCTATCTATCCATCCATCCATCCATCCATCCATCCATCCATCCATCCATCCATCCATCTATCTAGATCTCTCACCTCTAAGTCTACTGTTATGGGTGTGTTATTAATGTAATTTACAGAAATCTTTGGCTTACCAAAGGGTGTGATAATGCATTTTTTCACATTTAGTTTTAAGCCATGGTTTTGAGTTTCATTGTTCAACAGAAGTGTCCAGCTCACTAGAAAATTCCGTAATGTTCTCTGATTTCTTTTGATATTCTTTAATGTCATGCCTTTCTATTAGTATTTAAACTCACTCAGTTTTACATTTATGAATCATCTCATTTTATATTATTATCATTTTATTTCTGAAGGGCCCTGATCTCAGAGGACTTACTTCAATCTCAGGCCAGAGAAGACAATTACAATAATACAGATTAATATAAATAGTACAATAGGCAATATAATGATTTTCTTACTACCTTGGCTACATGTTGGTCAAAGGCCAGGTTACGGTCTACATATGTTCCCAGATCACTGACTACTGGGCCAACTCTTAGAAGTGTCTCATTGAATGAGTAATTAACCTAAGTGCCATGTTTCCCAAAAGGTGATTGAGTAATTAACCTGTGTGGAAGCTTTCCCAAAAGGCACTATAACACATTTGTTGACATTGAGTTTTAGTCTGTGATTTTTTCTCAGTCATTTGTATGTGTCCGACCATCTTATAAGCTGTTTGTGTCATGACAGCTCCCGATTTGCAGTCATCTGCAAACTCGGTCAACCAAAGGTCCTTGACATTAGCCTTTATTTATTTATTTGTATTTATTTATTTACATTTGTTTACAAGGAAATTCCAACTGGACACAGGTCCTTTTTCAGTGGATGCCCCAGGAGAAAAGCTCCACATAGCAATAAATGCACAGCAGAGTACATGAAGAACAATTGAATATACAAAATACATACTGCAGCAAACATTAGCTAGACATACAATATGAAATGCAGTAATGAACAGATATACCAGTATCTAGCTTGAGGCTAGGAATAAAGGTCGGATGTATAGACAGACAGTACTAAGCTCAAACGGATACTGTTCTAAACTCATATACCTAAATCTTGTATACAAATATTGCACTAAACTCAAGCAGATACAAAGCAGAAGCTCCACACGAAGGTGGAACAAGCTAGAAAGGCTGACGGGATGGAAGCGGAAGACAGAGGGGTAAGAGAGGAGACTGGGTGAGTAGTATACGGGGTAGTGAGAGGAAGCTGGGTGTACGTCAGCTGGGTATGTACTTGGAGTTGAGATGAAGTGAGGTAGTTAAGCATGTTGTAACAGGTCTGAGAGACTGAGTGAGGAGGGAAGGGGAGGGTAAAGGGTGAGCCAGAGCCTGCAGAGGAAGGAATGCAATGATCAGACAGTGTGACTGTCAGTGTGTGACAGAAGAGGAAGGGGAGGTAAAAGGAGGGTTACTACTCAGGATTGGTGCATAGGCATAACCAGCAACTTTTTAAGTGAGGTTTTAGTGCAGTCTTGAAGTGATTGCAAGAAGGTAGTGTGGTTATGGGTTCCATAATCAGGATATGATGCAGGAGAATAGTGCTTCTCATGCTGAATTCTTGCATTTGGTGACTAGAAGTAGACTTTTGCTGCTGGAGCATAGTCGTCTAGTGGAGCAGTAGGGCTGGAGAAGGTTCTGAAGGGATGGGATTTTAAGAGGATGGTTTATTAACTTGTGGGTGGGAGAGAGTTGATTCAGGTGAAGAAGTTGAGGGAGTTCAAGCCAGTCAAGTTCTGTAAGTGAGATACAGTGGTGGCTGTGATAAGATTCACCAGTGGCAAACTTAGGAATTGTATTGTAGCAAGCCTTGAGCTTGTTTAGGTCTGTTTGTGTAAGGTAGGTAAGTGTAGGAGAGGCATATAGTAAAGTGGAGATTAGGTGGGAATTGGCAGTAGAAATTCTGGCTGTCTTGGTAAGGAATTGTTTGTTTCTGTACAATGCACCTAGTTTTTTGTGAACCTTTTTATGCTAAAAGAAATGTGAGTGTCAAATCTGAGATTGTTATCAATCTCAACACCAAGTAGTTTGTCATGTTCTGTTGGGGATATGATGGTATTGTCTTTGGCTAGAATACTAAAGTTGGGGATAATTGGGTTAGATTTAGTGGGTTGGAAGATAAGGAGTTTATTCTTGCTCGAGATGGGCATTAGATAGCCAGCTTTCTACAGATGAAAAGGCTTCCTGTGTGATCTTGTGAAGTTCAGGTATAGTTGAGGCTGAGCAGATGAGGGTGGAGTCATCTGCATACTATATAAGAGAAGCATGCTTGGTGGCTGTGAATAGATCATTAGTGAAGAGTGAGAATAGTAGGGGACCAAGGATGGGCCCTTGGGGAACACCAAGTGTAACAGGAAGTCGAGGAGATAGGTCATTATGCCAGACAACTGATTGTTGGTGGCCAGTTAGATAGCTGTGAAACCAATCAGTAGCTGATTGGGAAAAGGATAGGTTAGAGAGAACAGAGATTAGTAGTTTGTGTGAGACAATGTCAAAAGCCTTGGATAGCTCCAGAAATAAAGCAGAGGAGAAGAGGCCATTATTTTTATGATGAAGGATAGCGTTAGTGAAAGAGAGCAAGGTGGTAGTAGTGATGTGGTATGGCCTGAAGCCATGCTGGGTGCTGGAGAGCAGGTTATTAGCTAAGAGGTAGTCTAAGATGAGAATGGATGCATTTCTCAAGTATCTTGGAAAGCGGAGAAAGGATGGCTATGGGGTGGCAATTGGAAAGTTCAGTGGAGGAGCCACCTTTACATTGGGGAATGGTGTGGGATATTTTCCACAGTGTGGGGACATAGCTTTCTGATAAGGACTGATTAAGTAAGATAGAGACTGGATAAGCTAGGGCTTCTGCTGTTATTTTAGGTATTCAGAGAGGAAATTGTCAGCTGCAAGTTTTGTAGGCTTAAGTTTCAATAGAAGGTGTTTTTATATAGGAGGTAGGTACTGATGAAAAAGAAAAGACTGTGGGCAGAGTATTTGGTTTTGAAGTAGGGAGGGTGGGTAGATGGTTGTGTTGTTTAGTCAAAGACAGAATGATTTCAGTAAATTGTTTATTGAATGAGTCAGCAATACTACTGGAGGAAGGGGGAATGGTAGGTGGGGAGCACCTACTTTGGGTGGAGAATGGAGTTTATTATGGACTAGAACCGCTTAGGGTTGTGGTGGGAGGAGCTTAGAGCAGTCTGATATTATTGGGTTTTATCTTCTTTTGTTTGCTTTTTAAACTTGTTGCGCAACTCTAGGAATGACTGTCTAGAGGAGGGGGGTTTGTTAAGCACCAGTGCTCCCAGGCCTTATCTCTGATTTTCATTAGTGCCCTGGTGCTTTTTTGTAGCGAAGGGGAGTACTGTGTTTTGACTCTGGCATTTCTTATGCAGGCATGTGTGTTTAGGATGTTTAGGAAGGTGCTTTTGAAGAAGTGGATGGCTTCATCCAGACTGAGGTCCTTTAGTGGTGTCCAATCACATTTTTGAAGGGATGAGATAAAGGAAAGGGGGTTAAAGTTTACCCTATTTTGGATTTGCCTATAGATAATGGGTTTAGCACAATTTAAGTGGGGTCTCAGAAGGAATGTTGGAGTGTGGTCACTGAGGCTGTCTGGTAGACAGCCAGCTAGTATGAGTGAGTGTAGGTGACTATATTAGTTGGGAGAAACCATGAAGGTTTAGGTGCTGGGCTGGATGACTGTTACTACAATATAGGCAGTTGATAAATCACCTAGGATTATGGTTCCCTGGGGTAGGGAACTGTTAGCCCAGTTCATGAGGTTTTCCAGGGGTGGGATGTTTTGGCCAGGTGGAAAGTAACAGCCTATGATGTTGATTGTTTTATTTGGGTTTAGTTTGAAGTTGGCATATAGGATTTCATCATTTCCAATGTGGAGGGCAGATGTGTTTAGGATCTGGATGTTGAGTTGGTGTTTAAACATTAGAGCCACACCACCCCTTTTCTTAGATAGTCTATCTACTTGAAGAAAGTTATAACCTGTTGGGAGTATTTCCTCACTTTTTACATGAGTTTTGAGCCAGGCTTCAGTCAGGATGAGAATATCAGGAGAATATAAGGTTATGTTGGCATTTAGGTCATGGGTTTTATTAGTTATACTTCTGATATTTAGACACATGAACAGGAGGTCAGTTGGCTTTCGGTTGGATGTTAGTTGTGAGAAGGAGCAGCTATTAGGCAGATTTTTAGGTGAGGAGTTGGTAATGGCAGGACCACGGTTAGGGTGGATATCACCACTGAGGGTTAATTTAGATAGGGCAGTAAACATAAGTTTTATAAATCTGGTAATTAACATGTCATATTTTAGGGATAATTTTGTTTGAATGTAACAGGTGACTGGTAGTATGGTGGGTGCACTGGGATAGAGATTGTGATGGTATGACAAGTGTAATTAGGTGAGTGATGGACAGAAGTGAGATTAAAGGTGCAGTGATAGTGGTGGGATTCATCTATTATGGAGTTCTGGTAGGATGTAAGGTGTGCAAGAAGAGTACAGGTAAGGAGTGTAAGCACATTAGGTAGTAGCATGACTGTGTCAGATGAGCAGTTAGATTGAAGTGGATTGGGTACTGTGGGCAGCAGAGGAGAAAGGTTACTAGTATTGTTCTGATTGGTTGCTGGTTATTGAGAGGGGTTAGTGCCTAGAATAAATATAGATGTAGTGGGGGTGGATGGGATTGGGGGCAGGGTGAGGCATGAAGTGAGTCTGTGCGTAGCATGGGCAAACGGACCAGGGCATAAACCCCTCCAAGCTGTGGATCACCAAGTAAGTATGTGATGGCTTACCAGTGAGCAGAATTCAACTGCTGATGAGCACTTGTGTCCTGATGGGAGACTAGTAATTTAAAGATGGCTCTATAAAAGCAGGAACCTAATATAGACTTACTATTGGGGATGGGGGGGGGGTAGCAAAAAGGGTGTGAACCAGGTGCAATGCAAAGAAACCAGCCAAACCAGAGAGGCAAGCAGTGGAAAGCTATAAGTGAAGGCCTCAGAGGGGGTGAGTAGTAACAAGCTCTAGCTGTAAAGTGAAAGAGAGAAGAGGCAGCAACGTTTGTTAAGGTTGGGAGTGTATCTTCACATTGACTTGCTTCTTAGTAGCCAGTTTGTGCACAGATTAGAGTAGGGAGATACATTGACAATGAAGGGGAATGTATAGAGATGCAAATAAACAGGTGGGGTTTAAGTGATACAAAACTAAGGCAACAGCACTGAAGGGGCTGCTTGAGGGTTAATTTTTACCTCCATGAAATAGATACCAAATATCAGCAGTCCCAGCATGGAGCCCTGATGTACCCCACTAGTAATCAGTCTCTTAGTGGAGGTTATATCACTAATCCTGACTTTCAGGAGCCTGTCTGAGATGAAGTATTTAGGGGATTATGCCCATTTCATTGAGTTTGCCAATGATACCTGAATGGGGGTATGTATTGAACACCTTAGCCAGGTCCAGGAAGGCAGTATGCACCATTTACCTCTCATCCATTGCCTTGGTGAATTTCTCAAAGACGTCCACCAGGTTTAGTAAGCATGACCTTCCCTTGACAAAGCCAAATTGGTTTAAGTCCAGTGTCTGAAGGTTGCCATTGTCTTTTTTGATCATTTTCATTATAATTCTTCCCATGGTTTTACATATTAGACTAGTCAAACTAATAGAGCTGCAGTTTCTAGGGTCGGTTAATGGTCCACCCTTGGGAAGTGGTATAACTGTTGCAGTCCTGCAGTCTCATAGCACAAAGCCTGCTTTGAGGCTATAGCTGAAATCTGGCTCAAGTGGTGTCACTTGATTAATAGACGTAGAGGTGCCAACTTTGAGAGAAAAATATCGGTTGAAGAGGTAGTAGATGTGGAACCAGTGGGGTGCTCCATGATTTATACCTAGTTAGTTATGCCCTATGGTAAGGGTTATGAGAATAGAACTGTCTATAAGGTCAAAGGCTGTGGTTAAGCTGATAAAGATGACACTTGTTAACAGGCCTTTGTCTATATTAATTGCAGTCAAAATACTATGTTCAGTCCAAAGTCCATGTTAATCATGTGACAGTAGTTTATACAGATCAATGTATTCAACTAGATTGTTTTTTTCTATCTTACCTAGGATGGATAAGGTGGAAAGGGTATGTCTTTGGTTTATGTTGCTTAGGTAAGGGTTTGGCAGGGCTGACTTCCTGATATTTGGCATGACATTTTGTGTGGTGTAGGCTTAATATGTGCAAGAGTATGACTGATAACAAGTTTGCAGTGGTATGAACCCCTGGTGTAAGTTATCTGCACCTCTTATGGCATCAAGTGGGACTTGATTCATAGGTTCATAGGTTGGTACTAGGCTATCAGCCCTAGGGCCTATACAAGCCTAGCCATAACAATTCCCTGGCTATTTCTTCCCACACTATTTACTTCCCTGGACCCCTGTCTAGCGGGGCGACTGACGTGATTCCCCGGTGTGAATTTCCTTTCTCCCATCCAATCGTCAAGGTTCCTTTTGGAGAGCACCAAGGAGGCTCTCTGCTTGACATGTATGGACAGTCAGTTCCAGAGTCTAGGGAGTCTCTGGGTCAGGAACCTATCCCTCCAGCATGTTTTATTTATTGTGATGACAAGGTTTAGATCCCTGGAGTGTGTGACTCTGAGGGATTGGGATTTCTTTAAGTGTAGTATGTCCAACAGCTCTAGGTTTGACATGGCCTTGTATGTTAAGCAGAGATCGCCTCTGAGTAGACGATATGCGACAGAGTATAGCTGGAGTTTTTTAAGGTGGTCAGCATAGGGCATCTGCTTTAGGCCTATGATTCTTTTAGTGAGGTATTTCTGTGGCCTTTTCAGTTGTTGCAGATGTCTTGAGAGGTACATACTGAATGGGGCATTGTATTCTATAATGGGTCTAATGAGGGATGAGTACAGTGGGACAATGACCTCCTTTTTTCAGGATGAAAAGCCCTTAGTGATGAGGTGTGCCACATAGAAGGATTTCCTGACTGTTGTGGTGATGTGGTTATTGAAGTTGAGACCACTGTCCACCTGTGTCCCTAAGTCTGTTATCACACTTTCGGTGTTTAGTGTACTGCCACCTATGTGGTAATTCAAGGGTACATGTTTTTACCCAAAGGGGATAAATATACATTTCTTGGCATTGAGCTTCAGCCCATGGCTCTGGCACCAAGCATCTGTTTCTGTAAGGCCCTTTTGTAGAGTATCCACATCATTTGGGGATTCAATAATGGCTCCCAGTTTGCAGTCATCTATGAACTTTGTTACCAAGGTCCCTTAGTGTTGGCCTGTACTTCAGGGAAGTAGATGCCAAACAAGAGTGGTCCCAGGACTGAACCCTGAAGTACTCCACTTGTCACTTGTCTGGAGCTGGATTTGGAGTCAGCTACTTTTACAGTGTGGTTTTCGTTTTGACTTGAAGAGGTTGGATTTTTGACGCTTGATGGCTTGTTTTGCTCACTTGCATAGCTGAGTGTAGTATTAACATATGAGGGGTATATGTTTGCATTATCTCTAAGTTTTATAATACCTTTAAGTTCATATGTCAAACACTGGTTTTAGTTTGTTTAGTACAGTCCAGTATTTTTCTGAAAATAATGCCCTTTGAATGCTATTAAATATAGTGGTAAGAGTGTTTGCTGCAGGGTTTAGATCCATTGAGTTTATAACCATGGACAAGTTAATGGATGCTGTGTATATTTGGATTTTGATAATGTTAGATTGAGAGTTTGGTCTAAAGAAGATAAATCTGAGGGTGGTTTAGAGTTAAGATTTGTATATTGAAGCTTATAGGTCAACAGTCACTCAAACTTGGGGGTAGGATTGGGGATACTGTAGAGAAATTGCTTGCAATCATTAAGTGTAGTAAGCAATGTTTTGAAGACTTCATCTTAAGATGGATGGGTTGGATGGTGAGGTTCATTAAGTAAATCTCTGAGATATCATTTTGTATAGGACCTAATAAGTTAAGACTGACATTACTAACACTGAGACGGTTTCTGTTATTGGCAATAAAAGAGAACTATCTGCCAGGCCAGCTGGTACTACCTCACCATTAATTGAGATAATCTTTAGGGACTTATCCAGGACAGACTCAAATAGCTCAACATGTTAACACACTGGCTTCCTGTTTACTTGTGATTATTACTGTGGGTTCAAATCCAGCCTTGGTTATATGTTGTGTCACCAGTGGTACTCTGGGGTTGGTGATTCTTGCTCTTTCAACTGTATGACCAGTTCTGTTAGTCTGGCAGTTAGCACAGAGGTGTAATACTATGAACTGCTAATGAGTTACTTCCTAAGGTGCAGGGTTTGAGTCCCTCAGTCTTCATTTGCCTTATAGCGTCACCTTGAGCAAGTCACTTAACCAGACAGCTTTGGGGAAATTGGGAATTTGGACTAGGGTCATTAACGGTCTCCCAGACCGCAAGCTTAGTAACAACCTATGAACCTGTACACCTACTTTACTTTTAGAAGATCTACACAAAATTCCCAACAATACCCCACAAATGGAACAACCTGAAAGGGCTGCTACATCATTTTTGACTTCTAAACATCTAAACAGCTGTATAGAAAAGTCAGTCCCTAGTCACTCTAAATGTAATAGTAAATTCAAGCATATGTCTCTCTCAAACTCATTGAGTTGGGCGTTTCATTTTAGGATTGTCAAAGAAAGACTGTGTGAGAATAACATCATTATATGGGTGAGGTGTTGATACAGATCACCTTCATTTAGAACTGTTAGAAATAGAGGGTTGTCAGTGGTTGGGGATATTGCAGAGGCAAGACAGTCCCTTGCTACCAGGTTTCTTACTCCGGGTAATGGAGAACTTTTTTTGTGCTTAAGCATAGAAAGAAAGCTTGAGACCTATATTAGAGTGTGTGTACCAACTTACAAAAAAAGCATTTGGGACTTGTTTTCTATTCTTTCAAAGACAATTAACAACAGATAGGTGTCCCACAACTCACTCTTTGATGTTCAAAGAAGATTTGACTATTAGTGTGTATCGCTGACTTCTGGTTGTCTTTTGTGGGGGAGTATAACCATTGCTGAGAAATATTTATTTCTGCATATAGATGATCTATTAGGCATATTACTTCCTCCTTTTGCAATGTTACAGATTACTTTGTTGTATAATGTTTTTGCAAAATATTGCATTGTCATTCCTATAATAAATAAGAAATTTAAAAATAAAAGAACCCATTTCCATGGTGGGGCTTCCATAATAATAAACTGTATAGCAAAAGAGGGAAAAGTTATTAAAAGTTGCAACAAATTTCCATTCCTGTACCTCAGAATCATACTGAAATTTGTGAGGAAGGGACTTAAAAGAGCCATATTAGAAAATGTTAAGCAGAGATTGAGTTTACCATTGCCACAGATACCAAATGAAACAATAAAGTTTTCTTCATTTATGTTAGGAAATTAAGGGATAATGCCAAAAACCTACTGAGATCATGTATAATAATATCACATATTCCACTCCTAAGAATCTAATTAAACTATTCAAATAATCTTATCCATGGGGTTTGTGCCTGATACCTAGAGCCACTGTTACTCTCTACACATGGATGGACCTAGAAAATTACAGGTCCTTCACATTCACCAGCCTTATAAGCAAACCATGAAACATATCATAGCAGAACTCCTTTATGCAGACAAAGTCAACTTAACTGATTTAAACCCCAATCAGTCATGTTTCCTGAACAGTCTAAGCTTCTTTGAGAATGTCACAAGGGCTGTGGATAGAGGTCAGTGCATGCAAGCTGCTTATTGGGAACTAGACAGGACTTTTGACACAAAACTTAATATAAACTGCTATGCTATCCACTGGATTACAAGTTTGCTATCCAACAGATCCCAAGTTGTGAATGCTGTTGGTATCCCATTTAAATGCAACTAGTGGGATGCCACAGGGTGCTGTCCTGTCTGCTATTCATTTTGCTGATATCTAAACCAATCTTCCAGATGTGTGGTTGTCCAAGTTTGCTAATGACGGTAGGCTGGGCACTGTTATCTACTCATTCACTGATATTAAATAACTCCACTAAGGGCTGGAGTATGTACATACCCTTTGTTTGGAAATGTTCTTAAGCTAAGTACAATGCAAGTGCAATGTAGAAGCATTTGGCAAAAAAAGATCCTCCTACCTTGGATATTATAAATGGAACTCCTTGTCAGAAATATATAGTCTAACACGACTTGGATATTTATGCAGCCAACCCAACACAACATTCATGAGTGACTTTTGCTACCCCAACATTAACTAAGAATCATATACGACCTCAAACATGTAGGCCCAGAGATTGCTCAGGTCAGATTATAAAGCTGTATTCTCTGATATAAAAATTAAAGCTGGGACCTCAGTTAACCCCAGAACATTTCAAAAATATTCCTTGCTAGACAAAGCTACTGTCTAGCAAAATTCCAAGCCCCCCAAACCGTGAGAACACATCTTCCTATGCAGAATTGTTTACAGAAAGCCTGTGAACATGTAAGTAGCTGCATAAAGACAACTGTACCTACCCCCCCCCCCCAAAATCACAGGACAACCTACAAAAACAAGATATCCTGGTGCAGAGTCCCAGTATAAATAGTTTGTATAATAAATGAAAGAAAATCAGGTCCAAATACAGGAAGGGGTTGCACATCAAGGTAAAAAAAAATCCATTATCAATGTGAACAAGCAACTTGGGACTAAGCAAGTCCAACAATACCAAATTAGAGATAAAAATAACCTCCTGAGCTAAGGACAACCATAAGGCTATTTTCAGTTATATGTGTAACCCTTAAAGGCAACACTCTGTGCTGAAGTAACGGTGAATGGAACCACCTTTACAGAGCCAGCAGATTATAGCAAAGCTAATTCAGCTCCAATTTTATCAGCCTATCACCCCAGTCACTTCCCAGGAAATATTCCCCAACATTTCTCTAGAAACTATCACTAGGGAGCAGTCCTCACCCAACTCTCTAAGGCCAAGAACCCTTCTTTTATGGGACCTGGTAAGATCTAAGGATGCCTCCTGAATAGCATAAAATATGAGTTGTCAGGTGGCTAGAACCTCTGTTTAAACATAGCCTCCAGAAGGCTTCATACCAAATGAATTGAGAACTGTGACGATTATCCCTTTACACAAAGGTGGGCCTTCCAAGGAATCAGGCAACTGCAGACTCATAAATCTGACTAGTCTCATATGCAAGACCATGGAAAGAATTATCGTGGATCTAATAAACATTAACACAGTTGACCTATAGACACTGGACACAACCCAGTTCAGTGGACTTCTTCAAGAAGGTGACTAAAGTTATAAACTCACTGCCTACCACTACCTAGCTAAGACATTGACACAGTACCTTAGTTGAGTATTGTAGATAAACTTGCAAAATTAGGCATAAACCTATATGTCACCCAAAGGATACTTAGCTGGCTCACTGATAGGACACAAGAAGTTAGGATAGGTCAATCCATCTTCACAAAGAGGACAGTCACTAGCAGAATCCCACAGGGATCAGAGCTGGGGCCTCTCCTTTTTGGTATCTATGTTTCTGAAGTCATGTCAAATATAAAGAGCCTCTGTCTGACCAAGTTTGCGGATGACTGCAAACTAGGCATGGTCATTGTGTATGAACACAGGTACTCTTCAAGAGGGCCTGACACAGACAAGCAACTGTTACCAAAGCCATGGACTAAAACTTAGTGCAAAAGAAAATACATAATATTACTATTTGCAAAGACAACCTTCCCTGGAAATGACCACATTGATAATACATGCCTAAAAGTGGACCTATTGGTCAGGGCTCTGGGAACATATGTTGACAGTAACCTGATCTTTGACCACCATGTGTCTACTGTGGTGAGAGAATTATTCTACATTCTACAATTGTAAGATCATGGCATCGAAATATAAGGATGTCCTTGTTCCCCTGTACATGGCTCTCACTCAATCAGTCAATGAGTACAATGCATCCTTCTGCATGCACCTGGCCAGACACTTCAAACAACTTGAGAGACCACAAAAGTTCCTCACAAAGAAAATACGAGTAAGCAACAAGTCCTATGCAGACTGTCTCAAAGCCCTATCCATCCATGTAGTCAGTCTCCTAAGACTGCTGCAAGGTAGTCTATGCCTTGTCTAAAATACAGTCTCTTATTCCACACTGATGGATGTGTTGCATATCCACAAAACAAATAGAATCATAAATACCCCTTCTAAGGACTTAAACTTTCTATGTGACATAACCAGGACATATTGAAGGGACAAGTATGTGTCTCAAAGATTACCTCCTCTCAGGAACAGACTTCTCACGCACGTGAAGCAAAACTCACCCAACCATATTCATATATAACTTGGATAAATAGAGGGGAAATCACAAATCTGGTTTGGTAACTTTGTCCCTAGTAGATAGGTTCAGTTTGGGAGGTGAATAATATTAAGTGGTTGAAAAGTTTGGCTTAAAGGTATATATGTCTAGGCATCTTATGATCTTCATAATCATTTATCTAGTAATGTTACTATGTTTCGTTGTTTACCATTCTGACCTGGACATCAACATCATCATTAAATCAGAAAGAACTTGTTTAATAGACCTTTAATAGACTTTAATCATTTGGAATTATGCTAAGTACAATATATTTTTTTATTCTGTGAGAGTATTTTGTAATATATGTTTGCTTCACTTGCTAACACTTTCTCAGACTTATTCAGTGATGGCAATGTGTCTTCAGAAACTTTATTATTAAAAGCTCTCAGTGATGCAAAAGGAACCCAGTTGCCCAGGATCTTTGGGGCAGATGAATAAAACCATGAATGTCAGCCAGATGACTTAAGGACTGATTAATGGCTCGGGAAGCTGGGAGATCCAGGGGAGATGGGTGAGAGCCATGTGACTTAAATTGACACGCTTGCCTTGGAATGAGGGCTGTTTTATCTACTCTCTCCTGTGGTGACCTGGCACATCAGGGGAGTGGTGTAGGCCACTTCTCTGAGAACGTGTTCCAGTGGGAGAAATGTGGATAGCTGTGCCAAAGCCAATGCAGTTGGCCTTGCAGAAGTATGTAAAGAAGCAGGCACACCTCTTTAGCAGGGCTATAGGCCATCATGCAACCACTCTGAGGTGGAGCCCACATTCCCACCATGAAGTGGAGTTAGGCAGCATAATAAAAACTGCCCTGATGGCCTGCCATGATGAAAGCATCATTAATTAGCTCCCACCTCATGGAGTGTGAATGGACGGGGTACAGCTGTCATCCCATGAACAAAGAATGGGTCAATCATACCCAGGGAGCTAATGGTCAGTAGGCAGCAGGGAACTAAAAATATTAAACAATCCTCTCTTCTTTCATATCTTTCCATGAAAACAATGTCCATTAGATGACCTTCATTTGCAGGTGGTATTCCATTTTGGATTTCATGTCATACAAATTCATCCGTACTCTTCTGAATCAAATTATTTCTCATATTTCTCAAATTTCTCAGAATTCCCAAACTGCATGAAGCACCAGATGAAAGATACTAGTCATTCTTAAGTTTCTTCATAAGGTCAAATATCCACAGCTTCACACCAACTTCAGGAAGCAAATACGAAAAGTTCATAGGTTTATAGGTTCATAGGCTGGTACTAGGCTATCGGCCATAGGGCCTATACAAGCTTAGCCATAACAATTCCCTGGATATTTCTTCCCACAATATTTACTTCCCTGGACCCCTGTTTAGCAGGGTGACTGACATGATCCCCGGGGTGAATTTCCTATCTCCCATCCAATCGTCAAGGTTCCTTTTGAAGAGGGCCAATGAGGCGCTCTGCTTGACATGTATAGGCAGTCTATTCCAGAGTATGGGGAGTGTCTGGGTCAGGAATCTATCCCTCCAGCATGTTTTCTTCACTGTGATGACAAGGTTTAGATCCCTGGAGCGTGTGGCTCTGAGAGATTGGGATTTCTATAAGTGCAGCATGTCCAACAGCTCTGGGTTTGACATGGCCTTGTATGTTAAGCAGAGATCATCTCTGAGTAGACGATATGCCACAGAGTATAGCTGGAGTTTTTTTAGACAGTCAGCATAGGGCATCTGCTTTAGGCCTGTGATTCTTTTAGTGAGGTATTTCTGTGGCCTTTCCAGCTGTTGTAGATGTTTTGTGAGGTACATACGAAATTTATTTAGTTTATTTATTTTACATTTGTTAACCGGGAAAGTCTGACTGGCTACATGTCTATTTTCAGTGGAGGTCTGGGGAGAAAAGTTCCAAATATACATAAACAAGTGTAATTACAGTGGAATTCTTATTTTGTATTATAAAAGCATAGGTATATGTTGGGGCATTGTACTCTATAATGGGTCTAATGAGGGATGAGTACTCTGGGACAATGACCGCCTTTTTTCTGGATGAAAAGCCCTTAGTGATGAGGTGTACCACATAGAAGGATTTCCTCACTGTTGTGATGATGTGGTTATTGAAGGTCAGACCACTGTCCACCTGTGTGCTTAAGTCTCTCATCACACTTTTGGTGTTTAGTGTACTGCCACCCATGTGGTAATTCATGGGTACATGTTTTTTTTCCAAAGGGGATAACTATACATTTCTTGGCATTATGCTTGAGTCCATGGCTCTGGCACCAAGCATCTGTTTCTGTAAGGCCCTTTTGTAGAATATCCACATCATTTGGGGATTCAATAATTGCTCCCAGTGTGCATTCATCTGCAAACTTTCTTAGCCAGAGTCCCTTAGTGTTGGATTGTACTTCAGAGAAGTAGATGCCAAACAAGAGCGGTCCCAGGACTGAACCCTGAGGTACTCCACTTGTCACTTGTCTGGAGCTGGATTTGGAGTCAGCTACTTTTACAGTCTGAGTTCTGTCAGTAAGCCAGTTGTTAGCCCATTGAATGATGTAGGGATTTATGCCCAGCTTAGTAAGTTTATCTATTATTCCAGAGTGGGGGATGGTGTCAGAGGCCTTGGCAAGGTCCAGATAGGCTGTGTGGACTGCCTTACCCTCGTCCACAGCTCTGGAGACTGACTCGAAGAAGTCAGTCAGGTTCAGGAGACAAGATCGACCCTTCACGAACCCAAACTGGGTGGGGTCCAGTGTTTGAAGGTTGCCAATGTCTTTGTTTATAAGTTCCATGATAATGCGTTCCATGCCCTTGCAGATCAGGCTTGTCAGACTGATGGGAAGGTAGTTCCTGGGATCCAAAGTGGATCCCCCCTTGTGGAGTGGGATAACTGTAGCTGTGCGCCACTCAGTGGGCACGAAGCCTGAGGTGAGGCTATGATTAAACATGACACTTAGGTGAGGTGTCAGTTCATTTTGTAGTTCATGTAGTACACAGCCCGGGATGTCATCTGATCCCATGAATGCTGTATTCTTAGCTTTGGAGCGTAGTTTCTACCTGCGTACCCGTGATTACCAGAATTTGGCAATCTTTTGGTATTGAGATGGGCCCTTTAGGGGGTGAGAGGGGGTGAAGTTGGCACTAAATTGATCTGCCAGGATATTGGCAATATCCTTGGGATCAGTATATTTAATGCCATTCTGTTGTAGCTCAGAGCAGATCTGAGCATTACCATTTAGGTTCTTGACATAACTATAGAATGCCTTGTGGTTGCCTTTGGAATTTTTGGCAATTTTATTTTCGTAACTAGCTTTGGAGGATTTTATGAGGGATCTCAGCTTCTTACTGAGGCTGGTAAGGGAGTTTTTTACATCCTGGGATTTTCCTCTTTTCTGCAACAGTTTCTTCCTTCTGTTGTATAGTTTGTTTATGGCAGAGGACCACCAGATTGACTTTCTTTTTTTGGAGGAGAGCATCTTGTTCTATTTGGGATGGCACAATTCCTGCACAAGTGGATGTGCTCATACAGTGCCTTAGCGTCGGATTCAGCAGTTGAACCTTTAGCTCCCGTCTGCATGGGTGTCATGAAGTTTGTCACTTCTGACTTGAGTACCATGAAGTTGGCTTCGAGGAAGTGTTTTACAGAGGTTTTCTTACTGGGGGGATGGGTGTGGAATGTAGATTTGCTTATGGTCAGACCTGACCAATGAGGGGTGACCACTGGTGTGGAGCATCTATCTCCCATGTTGGTAATGACCAGGTCTAGGATATTGGAGCCCCTGGTGGGACAATGGATTAGATGATCCAGGGCATTGGAATTTATGAGTTTCAAGAACAGTTGGGAAAAGGTGTTGGTACCCAACTAGTTTTCCCAGTTAATGGCAGAGTAGTTGAAATCATCCAGTATTAGGGTGTTTGGTTGTATCTTAATATTTTCCAGTATGTTTAGAAAGGTGTAGTGAGAATCTTGGGGCATGGTGGGGGATCTGTAGCAAGCTACAATTTGGATTGCAGTCTTACCTAGTGTTAGTTGCACCTGGAGAATTTCAGATGCATTGTGTTGGGCAACTATCCTGGATGTGTGCATATCCTTGGTGAATATGGACACTCCTCCACCTTTAGTGCTTCGGTCTTGGTTTGGTGTCCGAAAAGCGTGGTAAAAGTTGTAGCCTGGTATTACAGGGGTGCTCTCTGGAGCCCTGAGCCTGGTCTCAGTTACTGCACAGATATCGATGTGCACCATTTTTAGGAGTGCCTCGAGAGAGTGCATTTTGAGGTTTAGACTTCTAGCATTGAGTAGCATTACCTTCAGATTTTGCATGCTTGTATCTGTTACTGTGGTGGTTTTGTCCTTTGAACCTTGCCTAAAAAAAAGGCACTATGGGGTGGCAAGAGCTTTAGCCAGTAACCTGAATCCCAGGGGTGACAGGTGCAGTCCATCTCTGGCAAAGCATTGTGGTTTGTTGATCATGTCATCCCAGGCAGACAGATACTGGATCCCCTCTGAATGACACCAGAAGCTTAGCCAATTGTTGAAGTCAATCATTTTGTCCTTATACTGTGGTATCATTCTGGGCAAAAGCAGGATGCTACTTAGGGCTAGGGTCATAACTGCCCAGGCCACATGATCCGAGAGCTCTTCCATGTCTCTTTTCATATAGTCCAGGCAGGTACATCTCAAGTCATTCACTTCAACATGGACAATGACAGAGTCATATTTGTACTTGTTGTGAAGTGACTTGAGTGAATGCATTATGTGGTGGATCCTGGCACCTGACAGGCAGCTGACTGTAATTTTCTCCTTGTTCAGCCTGGTGAGTGGGACATCAGTGTGCCTGACTATAGAGTCACCTATGACTAAAGTGTTGGGTACGTCGTCTTGCCTTAGGGGGCTGTTGTTGGGTGGCACACTGGTGTTGTGAGCTATGTGTCACTTTGGTTGTGACTGGTGTTTGTTTGCGTTTCAGCTTCGGAGGTCCTTGTTGCTTGGGCAGGTTAATGTTAAGGGCCTCCGCATATATGGGTTTAGTGTTGCTATGTGTGGGTGTTGATGGTGTGGGATTTCAAGGGCTATGGGTTGCTTGAGGTATAGTGCAGGTGTTAACCTTCTCCTCTTGACTGTCTAGCACAATCATGGCTGGAGAGAGCTTTGCTTCCAGTTTGTCTATGTAAGTGCATCTCTCACAGGTTGTAGTGTTGGGTGGTAGGAGGAGAGGGTTGTCTGTGTACATGAGGCAGTTCCTGCATTGCTCCAGTATGCCCAGATTCACCGGGTGGACAGAAGAAAACCCTTGGACATGTCTGTAAATTTAAGAGTCTGTTGCAGTATAGCCATAAAATAAGAGTTTCACTAAAGCCAAGAGACATACAGTTCTTGGGGACCTGCTGCCCATGCCCAAGTCCACCGTTTTGATAACCCCACTCAATTCAAGAATATCCTACTGAATGAATTCATGGTCAAGGATTCAATGAAACAAAGACATTCAATCCAGAAATTTAAACATCAAATGCATTCATCAAAACAGCTTCAAAAAGTTCACTGTTACTGTAACTCACTGGAGATACCCTGATTCAATGACTACATACTTTTAAAAAAATCCATTTTCTATTTAAAATGTACACGATTCATAACAGAAAGTGAAATGAAGACCAGCAATGGTGCTGGCCGGGTTTGCATTTTCCAAAGAGCTGGGCTGAAGAACCACACATACTGAAATATCAGGTCCATTAAAGGATGGCATCACAGTGTAACAAGCCAACATGGTTAAAGGCATTAAGTCAAAGGTTCCCAAAGTGTGGGTCATGATTTTGAGTGAGTCGTGTTAAATATTAAACTGATAATCAGAGCCTGATCCAGCACTAGGTGACATAGGCAGTCACCTAGGGCCCCGTGGGTACTGGGGCCCACTCTGGCCAGAAGGCTTCAATATAAAAAAAAAATACTTCTTAACACACAGGGGTGGTGGCATCTTCTCCTTTAAGGAGGACCATGTGTGTGTCATACACACGCACAGCAACACAGATCTAAACCCATTCTGTACTCATGTGAGGAATTTAAACTAGCCATTCCATTTACAGTTAAGGTAAGTGCATGTGTGTGTGTGTGTGTGTGTGTGTGTGTGTGTGTGTGTGTGTGTGTGTGTGTGTGTGTGTGTGTGTGTGTGTGTGTATCTATATAATTTAAACTAGCGGTTCCATCTGTTTCTGTACGGAAGAGAAAGTGTGTGTATTTGTGTATGTAACTTAAGCTACCCATTCTGTTCACATAAGAGATAGTGTGTATGTGTTGCTGTATGAGCATGTGTGTACTGCTGTGTGGGAGAGAAGGTATGTGTATGTGTATGTTGCTGTGTAAGAGGATAGAAGGTAGGTGTGAATGCATGTGTGTGTGTGAGAGAGAGAGAGTAGAGAAAAGGTTGGAGTGTGTGTGCGTGTGTGTGTGTGTGTGTGTGTGTGTGTGTGTGTGTGTGTGTGTGTGTGTGTGTGTGTGTGCGTGTGTGTGTTTTTCACATACCTCTGAATGGTCCAGATTTAACCTCATAGTTTTGATCTCATAAAATTTGTGGTTTTGTGGCAAATCACAGAGGACCAAAGTCACTAAATAATGGCATATATATATATATATATATATATATATATATATATATATATATATATATATAAGCTTCAGACTTCATATCCTTCAGAAAATGCATGCTAATACAAATCCTGTTATTCTAGCTGATTTCTAAGTTAAAACGATCAATACAGTAAACTCTCAGTTAACCGTCACCCATGGGGATTGGTGGATGCCGGATAACTGTAGTTTCCAGTTGCTTGAGAGTTACTATTAAAAACAGGCCTGACTAATACTGTACCCTATACTGTTTGTTTGGCTTGACTTGTTCTCAGGTTGGGGAGAGAGTGAATGTATTCCTATCTTTCTTTTTAAAACTTTAAAAATGTAAGGTATGTTTCTGCGGGGGGTGGGGGTGGAGAAAGTGCAACAGATGAAGATTGCACTGTATTTCTTCTATATTTTTGTGCCAGTTGCTTGAGAGTACTGGTTGCTTGAATTCCAGTTAACTGACAGTTTACTGTTTTAAAATATATCCCTATTTTTGGGCCATTGTATCCATGTTTTTTAGTCTTTGTCCAGATTTCTTGCACTAAGAAGTTGAGAGGTATGCATAGTGGTTGAGAGGTATGCATATCTCTGAACTGTCCATATTTTTGCAAAATGTCCAAATTTTTGCTTCATGTTTTTGGCTTATTCCTCATAAAATTTGTGTTTTTTGGCAAATCACTGAGGATTGAAATAATTAAATAATGTCATACATTTGAGTTTCAGACTTCATTTTCTTCAGAAAATGCATGCTAAGACAAATGCTGTTAGGCACTTTCCAAGTCTATAAGAGTAATATTTATAATCTGTTCCCATTTTGGGGCCTCCCCCCCCATTATTTTAGGCTTTGTCCAGATTTCTTGTGCTAAGAGGTTGAGAGGTATGGAGACATGGTATGTAATGCCCTAGTTGCCAATTATTTGGTGCATATTTTAAGGGGGGTGGGGGTTCTGCATTCCTGAGTGTGTCCTACTTTGTGTATGATGCCTAGTAACTATGAACTTGTTGCCAGTGTCTCAGTCATTCCTTATTGCAATATTATCAGCTTACCAATTTTTCTTTAATCTTACATAGGCACTTAATTCTTTAAGGGCAGCAGGCACTAAATCTGTAGATGAAACACTGAAATGTAAAGTTGTTTTCCAGTAACAGCCTTTTCATTAGTTACAAATCTCTTTAATGTGTAATTATTCGGATGAATTTTACTTCTGCAGAGATTGTGCTTATTGACTGATACTGCTGGATTGTAATGACAGAAGTCTGAATGGCCTTTTATGGTTAAAATGTTCTGAAATGGGCAGTTTTGTCATTATTGGGTCATACATTTTGTTTCATTGTTTACTGGAAAAAATGTTCCAAAGTACAAATTTAAGCACACTATCAAGTGATGCTGTATTATATAAGGAATTTAATACAATTGGGAAGGTGAATCAAAGAACACGTACATGTATGTGTGGCCCTAAAAATGCATGCAAGGAACCTATGGTTTGAAAATATCTAAAGGTAAACTTAATTCTTCACTGGCCAGATGCATTTTATTTGAATATGGGTTTTAATGCTGTTTCAATGAATGTGAGTTTCAATGGCAGAGAAGTTTACTGCTCACGTCAAGTCAGTTTTCATTCTGAGATTGTATTGTTTGTTTAGCAAATGGCTATCAGTCTTTGTGCATTTTACTTCAATATCTGTAATCAGATCTACTTCTAAAGCTTGAAGTTTCAAAACTTCGAACGTCAAATATCCAAGACCAGTAGATCAAAGTTTTGAAATTTTTGAAAATAAAAATAAAATAAAATAAAATAAAAACAAAACAATTTTTTTTTTTTACGTTTTTGCAGGGGTCAAGCCCCCCTACACCCCCACAGGTCTATATTATAATTTTGAAGGTTTAAAACTTCGAATCACTAAAGATCGAACTTTAGTGATTGAAGTCTTAAACCATCGAAACCAAAAAAAAAAAAAAAAACAAATTAAAAAAAAAACTAAATAGTGTGTAGGCAGGGGGACTTGCACTCCACACACCCCCCTACATAAATATAGCAACTCCAAGAATGCACTACATTGAAGTAAACAGAAATCTCCCCCTACAGAGCTTTTCCGTTTAAATGTTCAATGTAGTGCGCTTTCAGTATTTTTGTGTCGACAATATTGTATTCGATAATGTCAGACTTCAAGATTTTAATATAGACCCACACACACCCCTGCTAAAGAAACATACAAACTCCAACATTACACTACAGTGAGGAAAATGGCAAATATCCTGTTCCATGCTGTACAGCGATCTCCATTCAAAATATTCAAAGTTTCAAAACTTCGATCTTCTGGTCTGGGCCTTTTGAAGTTTGAAGTTTTGAAACTTCGAGCTTTAGAAGATGATCTTGTAATCATTGTAGAAGTAAATAAGAAAACAGTATGTACGCTGATAGGTTTGAACAGTGTCCATGTTAATGGGGAGAAATAGCCAAGTAACAGAATACTGGAATGGCTGGGGCGGGGGCTGCTGCAGGAGGGACTTCTCTGGGAAAGCCCCAATCTATTACCTTGCCTAGGGTCCTATTTGGCCATGATCTGGCTATTTTAAAACATGCATTACAAGCAAGTAGTGGGTTGTGAAAAATTACCGTTTTCAAAGTGGGTTTTGGCCCATGAAAGTTTGGGAATGACTGCATTAAGTAAACACCAGGACAGAGTATTAGGAACTTCTAACAGTTGGCAATGATAAATACGTCAAAATAAACACAACAATAACGGATAATAATGCAAAAAGATGACCAATGTTGTCCTAAGCAGTCATATGCCTTCATTTTAGTATAATTTCTACAAATCATGCACAAGTCATCAAAATGGAGACACTCAGTTGCATTGCTGGGCATGATACTTTTAACCTGATGTTGTCAGCAAGTTACAGGTCAGCAAGCAAATGTCAACCCATTTAATGTATTACAGTGACTTGTCAGTATACAATGCTGGAAAGATAAAGTTTTGTTACTGCAGGTAGTGAAGATGCCGCTGGCTAATTTAGACAGGTTTATTTCTGAAGAAGTTAAGGAGTTAAATATAAATAACTATGGAGTTAAGATATACATATAGATAAGACAGAGTAAGAGATATTGCATTCAGAAAGTGAAGTCATAGGAGTTTTTTAACTCCAGAGTTATGGAAAATCTTGTAAGCTAATATAGACTTTACTGTAAATTACAACTATAAAATAGTGTATTTCCTAGCATCTGTGACATGCATTTTGAATTTTCAAAGCAGGTTTCATTAATACTGCAGATAACAACCGTCTAGGCAAAGAAAAGCTAAAGGTTCATTTCCATTGTTAGGACTTCTAGACTTCTGCAAAGCTGCCTTCAGCTCTGATATTTTATCCTGCAGATTTGTCAAGTCTTTTGTTTCCAAACTTTAAGAGGTCTGAGAATGAAAGTGTACAAATGGAAAATATTCTGTACTGCATTGATACTTCCCACACAGACAGGTGAAGATACTGGTACAAAATGCTTCACTGGTTTCATATATCACTCCAGACTGACAGGCACTGAATTCGCTATGTATGGTTCCATGTTCTCAGCTATGGATCACATGCCAGAACTTTGTTTTGTGATGCAGGTGGCATATAAAGTGAAAGGACAGGGTTTGATAAGCAGATGTTTTTCCATGCTTGTTAGGATATGCAACATTTTCACCTTTTTCACACAGTGATACATATTCAAGAGAAAAGAATTTCTTAGACTGTTCTCCTCAGTGTGAGCAATGACCATACCAAAATTACTTTTATATTTTTAAGCACAGATATGTTGGCCTATGTAGATATGACATGGCTACTAATTCTTTACAAAGCCCACTGGTGTATGTTGGGGTTGAGGGTTGTCATAATGGTTAAGATGTTTAACTCACAGACAAGAAGTACAGAATCTGATTCTCACCAAGGAAAACTAGTCAGGCTTACAATAGTCCACAAGGGCAGTTAGCTTAGTTCTTGCTTATGAACATATCTACCTGTCTTGCATGTAATGGAGTCATCTGTGAGTAAGATGTTCTTAGGGTTGTCAAGTGGTGGGGGAGGGGGTCTGGTAACTCAAAAGTAATAGGAAATTAAAGGGAACAAATGAATAGGTGAGGTTGAGATACATATTCACTCGGTCAGCCTTAGGCATAGTTATCATTCACAAAACTGGCAATAATGAACATAACTTACAATATTATTCTTTGCGCAAAATTCACCATTCTAAACATCCAATGTTATAAATGGATGCAAACAAAAAGTGCACTACAGAGAACATTTGCAATCAGTATCACAATACAGACCTGTTGGGGAACAAGGGAAGATGTGAGCAACACTGATAACTGATAACAGGGAAACATTATCCTCTTTAATTAAGGTATTAATGAGAGAAAAATAGTGCTTACAGCAATCTGCAAGAGTGGACAGAGAAAAAAATGTTCATTTACAAATTACATCACAAGTTCAGTCAGAAGATTTTTTTCGTTTCATTATACATATGCTAGTTTTTTTTAAATTTTAGCAAACTAACACTACATTATGACTCTTTATTAGAAATAACTTAAAAAATATGAAAACTGGAAGTCTATGAATTCAAAATTAATTCCTATCAAAATAAAAAAGTCCTCGAGAATGAGTATCACAGGAAAATGCTACAGCTGCCTCCTGCTGAATATCACAGGAAAATGCTACAGCTGCCCCCCCCCCCCCTGCTCAGTATCACTGGAAAAAGCTACAGTTGCCCCACTACTAAGTATCACTGCAAAAGGTACAGCTGCCCCACTGCTGAGTATCACTGGGAAAGGTACAGATGCCCCACTACTGAGTATCACTGGAAAAGGTACAGCTGCCGCACTGCTGAGTATCACTGGAAAAGGTACAGCTGCCTCACTGCTGAGTATCACTGGGAAAGGTACAGTTGCCCCACTACTGAGTATCACTGGAAAAAGTACAGCTGCCCCACTGCTGAGTATCATTGGGAAAGGTACAGTTGCCCCACTACTGAGTATCACTGGAAAAAGTACAGCTGCCCCACTGCTGAGTATCACTGGGAAAGGTACAGCTGCAGCACTGCTGAGTATCACTGGAAAAGGTACAGCTGCCCCACTGCTGAGTATCACTGGGAAAGGTACAGTTGCCCCACTACTGAGTATCACTGGGAAAGGTACAGATGCCCCACTACTGAGTATCACTGGAAAAGGTACAGCTGCCGCACTGCTGAGTATCACTGGAAAAGGTACAGCTGCCTCACTGCTGAGTATCACTGGGAAAGGTACAGTTGCCCCACTACTGAGTATCACTGGAAAAAGTGCAGCTGCCCCACTGCTGAGTATCACTGGGAAAGGTACAGTTGCCCCACTACTGAGTATCACTGGAAAAAGTACAGCTGCCCCACTACTATCACTGGAAAAGGTACAGCTGCAGCACTGCTGAGTATCACTGGAAAATGTACAGCTGCCCCACTGCTGAGTATCACTGGGAAAGGTACAGTTGCCCCACTACTGAGTATCACTGGAAAATGTACAGCTGCTTCACTGCTGAGTATCACTGGGAAAGGTACAGTTGCCCCACTACTGAGTATCACTGGAAAAAGTACAGCTGCCCCACTACTGAGTATCACTGGAAAAGGTACAGCTGCAGCACTGCTGAGAATCACTGGAAAAGGTACATCTGCCCCACTGCTGAGTATCACTGGAAAAGGTACAGCTGCCCTGCTACTGAGTATCACTGGAAAAGTTACAGGTGCCACACTGCTGAGTATCACTGGAAAAGGTACAACTGCCTCCCTGCTAAGTATCACTAGAAAAGGTACAGCTGCCTCCTTGCTGAGTATCACTGGAAAAGGTACAGCTGCCCCACTGATGAGTATCACTGGAAAAAGCTGCAGCTGTCCCACTGATGAGTATCACTAGAAAAGGTAGAGCTGCCCCACTGCTGAGTATCACTGGAAAAGGTTACAGCTGCCCCACTACTGAGTATCACTGGAAAAAGTACAGCTGCCCCACTGAGTATCACTGGAAAAAGTACAGCTGCCCCACTGAGTAAAACTGGAAAAGCTACAGTTCCCCCACTACTCAGTATCACTGGAAAAGGTACAGCTGCCCCACTGAGTATCACTGGAAAAGGTACAGCTGCCCCACTGCTGAGTATCACTGGAAAAGGTACAGCTGCCCCACTACTGAATATCACTGGAGAGGGCTACAACTGCCCCACTGCGGAGTATCACTAAAGAGGGCTACAACTGTCCCATTACTGAGAATCAATGTTATTAACAAGGTATATAACACTTAAGCAATAACCAAGTCGGTGTGGGTATATGAAGATTTACCCATGGTTGGGGTGGTTTAATCATGAGGGTGAAGCCCAAGTGACTAAACAAAGCCAGTCATGGGTAAATCCTCATATACTTACACACACACACACACACACACACACGCACACACACGCACACACACGCACACACACGCACACACGCACACACGCACACACACACACACACACACACACACACACACACACACACACACACACACACACACACACACACACTTGAATCAGTTATTGCTATTACACAATGACATTATTTAAGAAAGAAATTACCTTTCTTAAATAATGTCTTTGTAGAATGGTGCCATAGTGTTCCTCTGCATTGTTTCTTGTTCTTCCATGTTTTTTTGATGTATTACACATGCACATGTGACTTACATTCCCACACTTGCACGGTGCATCAGTGGTGCTCAAGAGAAGCTAGTTCCTCATTTTTCTTGTATTTGGTCTGCCCTCCATACATACCTCTCAACCTCTTAGCTCAAGAAATGTGGAAAAAGCCTTAAATAACAGGGACCAAAGAACCCAAAATAGGGACAAATTGTAAATGTTGCTCTTAAAAACTTTGAATGCTGATAGAATAATAGGATTTGTGTTCGCATACATTGTCTGAAGGATAGGAAGCTGAAACTCAAATGTGTGTCATTATTTAGTGACTTCATTCCTCAGTGATTTGTCAGAAAACCACAAATTTTATGAGGAACAGACCAAAAATATGAGACACAAATCTGGACATTCTGTGAAAATCTTCTGGACAATTGAGAGGTATGCCTCCATAGCATACATCAAAAGAAAAATGTCTGGCCACTCAATGGTACTTTAGTGGCCAAACTTTTTTTTTACTGGTATATGCTCGATTCACAATGGCCATGCTGGTTGGTCTGTCCAGTCAGCGTGCTCATTTTTGAATAACAATGACCCATCATTGTATTATAACTCATTCATCACATATTCAGTTTGGGAAGAATTAAAATGCATTTATTTTATTTTATTATTAAATAAAAAGCATCTTTGTTAAGTTATCACTTATGACATAGGCAATCATGCATTTATATAAATGAAAACAAACCATATTGACTTAATTTTAGTTGCAAACATTATACATCACTTATAATCTATCCAGTCACTGTCCGTCAAACATTATATACAGTGGATATAAAAAGTGTACACATCTCTATAACAATGCCAGGTTTTTGTGATATATTATTTTATATTTGATATAAAATGTGATATATTATATTTTTGTGATATAAAAAATGAGACCTCACTAAATCATTTCAAAACTTTTCACACCTTTAATGTGACCTATAACCTGTATAAATTAACTGAAAAACAAATCTGTTAGGGGAAAAATATAAAAAAATAAAAAAAGTATAATAAGCTGGTTGCAAAAGTGTGCACACCCTTAAACTAATACTTTGCTGAAGCTTCTTTTGATTTGAGGTTGAACACGGCCATCTCAATAATCATTACTTATCCAGTTCCCCTTTAGGGGCAGAGGGCCCACGAAGATCGGAGAGAATACGTCAAAGGCAAAAACAACCGACTTATGCAGAAGCCATATGATACCCACATCCATACACCTAATAAGTCCCTCTAGTGAGTATCACTGGAAATGCTAATAAGTAAGAATGAGCAAAGTGAAGCAGCCACTGTTAATTTTGATGGAGCTGTTGTGCTTAGGAATTGCGAGAATATGATTGAAGGGATAAATGATTGTTCTGATTTGGAAGTTAATCAAGATAATATGTATACTTCTAGGAGAGATCTCTCCAATAATTCTGATACAAATGAGGAACAGGGTGATGAATATCATGAAGCAATAATAAATCAAGCTATGTCAGATATGTATAACCAAGCAATTGTAGGACAGAATGAAGAGAGACAAATAATTTATCAACAGCAGAATTTTACTATTTACAATTATACAGAATTACAGATAGATTAAACTTATTTTTCCTTATTTCTAAAGGGGTTTTCATTTGTACCAGCAATGACACCTAGTTTAAAAGACATTTTGATAGATATAAAACTTTTTACTAGGAGTTTAAAATTGCAGCATTTATTTAAGAACAAGCCCAAGGAATTGAATAGGAATAAGACTTTGACTAGGAGAAGCACCTACAATCCCCCATTACAGCAAGACATACACAATTTTGAAATATGTCTAACTGGATTGGTTAGAATGAATTATTATAGTAATAGGAACAAACATTCCAATTTGTCTATGGATGAAAATAGATTATTAATACAGTTAAGGAATGATGAAAAAATACGTATAATGAAACCTGACAAAGGGGGAGGTGTGGTGCTGATGGAGCATTGGGAATATACGGCTAAAATGTTACAAATCCTTGACAATGTTGAATGCTACTCTTTAGTATCAAGAAATGAAGTGAATATTTCTTATAGGAGAATTGACCTCATCTTAGAAGATAACCTTATGCAAGGGCTTATTGATATGGACCTTTATCACTACTTTAAAGTCAGTAATCCAATTATTCCAGCTATATTCGGGATCCCCAAGGTACATAAAGGGATCTAAAATCCACCTATGAGGCCTATTGTTACTTCTAAAGGTTCCAAAACACAACCTATGGCCATTTATGTTGATGAGAAAATCAAGAGGTTTCATAAGGGCTACGAACATATACTTATCAACTCTTGGGATTTTTTGGAGAAAATAGGAAAATCAGAATTTCTGCCAGAAGCTATTTTTATAACAATAGATGTAAAAGATCTGTTCTCAGTTATTCCCCACGATGTGGGAATGAACTGGTTCGAACAAATGATTACTGAATTTGGCTTTTTAACAGCTGATGAATATATGCTGGTATTGGAAAATATGGAGCTAGTTTTAAAGTACAACTACATATACTTTCAGGGTGATATATACCATCAGTTGCATGGTGTGGCTATGGGTTCTGCCTGTGCTCCCCTATATGCTAACATAGTCATGTTATACTGGGAGAAACATTACATATTTGGAACATTGTTTTCTAAGTATATCCGGGGATATTACAGATTCCTGGATGATATTTTTATTGTTTGGGAGGGGAGTGAAAAAATGATTCCAAAATTTATGGAATACTTGAACCAAACTACAAAGTTCCTGGAGTTTACATATAAGAGTGATAGCATAGAAGCTAATTATTTAGATGTCACAATCTCAAAAGATAGAGATAATAAAAAATACAAATCCAAAATATATCGTAAGGAATGCTTCTCCAATGCATATTTGCATTATGACAGTGACCATCCGTCCTTTTTGAAGAATAACATTATTAAAGGACAAATAGTTTGTATAGCTCGTATGATGTCTGACGAGGAAGAATTATTGAAAGAAATAAGTTTTGTTCATGAGTTATTTAGAGATAGGGGATATCCTGATAGAATTATTGTCCCAATAAAAGAAGCCATTATTCAAGGTTGGGGTGATACTTATAAACCATTGCTGAATAGTGGATTAATATTAAGAACTGGAGAACAAAGTACTGGATTGTCCAAAGAACAAAACAAAAAAGTTAATCCATATTTAATACTTGCATATAGTAATAATATAATATGGTTGAAGAAATGTATTAACACAGTGTGGAACATTTTTAAAAAGATACCATCTAATGTGGATTGTTTTTCTAGACCTTTAAGAATTAGTTATAGAAGAAATAGGAATTTGAAAGAAATATATGAACAAAAGAAAGAAGAGACACTGAGAGGAGCAACAAATAGAGTTGGTACATTTAAATGTGGTAGATGTAAGCAATGTACATTTATGGTTGGTACTAAAGAATTAAACATTACAAGCATTAAATATTCAATGAAAGCCAAGAAATATTTTAGCTGTTATACTAAGGATGTGGTTTACCTTGCCTACTGCATTAAATGTTGGGCATATTATGTAGGCAAGACGGAGAGATTCCTTAGACAGAGACTCTATGAACATATTAGAGATACAGATAAAATGAATGAGCACAATGCCCTATACAGACATAAATTGAACTGCCAGCAAGTGGAGTTTAGATTTTTGGTATTGGAAGACGTTTTATTGGGAGAAAGAGGGGGTGATTGGGAAACAAAATTGGAGTTTCGAGGATTAATTTGGCAGTTGAGGTTAGATGCTATACATTTTCCTGGCCTCAATGACCATCTATCCATCACCCCAGTTCTTAAATTGAGAGCTTTGGACCCTAAAAGACATTAAATTGATATAGAGGGTGCCAAATTATAACAATAACAACTATACATTAATATTTAATAAAATAATATAAGATGTATTTCATGTAGATAATATTATAGTCTAGTAGGTATTTTATATATATTTTATATATATTTTATGTAATTAATGATTTTAGGACAGCACACATACATATTGTACATATTTCTTATTTTTTCTGATTTTATAATATATTCGCAGTATATTTATATACATATTTTTTAATAATAATATATATTTACAACATAATAGTATATATTTATTTATTCATTTGTACTATTAATAATAATGAGCAATATATGTTTTTTGTTTTTAGCTTGAGGAAGTACATTTAAGTAATGGCATCAATGCATAGAAAGGATGTGACGTTGTTTTACAAGCAGAGCTTTTGCACTTTAATTGTGAATGCACAATTTATCAATTGTATACTTAACCAATGAAGTCGATGCTTGTGCAATAGATTGATTATTTAAATGAACTTGCCTTGTAGGTATTTGATTCTGATGAAGTCTCTGGATAAGAGATGAAAGCGCTTAATCCGATATCTTTTGTGCTGTGTGTTTTTTAATAAACTGTTGAAGTGAACGGCTGAGACTTGTGGATTTTTGAATTGGACAGCCTCTATTGGATGACTACCTGAAATTCAAACATTATACATCACTTATAATCTATCCAGTCACTGTCCGTCAAACATTATATACAGTGGATAGAAAAAGTGTACACACCCCAATTAAAATGCCAGGTTTTTGTGATATAAAAAATTAGACCTCTCTAAATCATTTCAAAACTTTTCACACCGTTAATGTGACCTATAACCTGTATAAATCAACTGAAAAAAAATATGTTAGGGGAAAAATATAAAAAAATAAAAAAGTATAATAAGCTGGTTGCAAAAGTGTGCACACCCTTAAACTAATACTTTGCTGAAGCTTCTTTTGATTTAATTACAACCGTCAGTCTTCTTGGGTAGGAGTCTATCAGCATGGCACATCCTGACTTGGCAATATTTGCCTACTTACAAAAACGCTCCAAATCTGTCAAATTGTGAGGGCATCCCTTGTGTACAGCCCTCTTCAGGTCACCCCACAGAATTTCTATTGGATTTAGGTCTGGACTCTGGCTGGGCCATTCCAAAACTTTAACTTCTGTTCTACATTCTACTAAAACTCTACCAGTGCTGGTCTTTCACTTAGGATTCTCCTGCTTCTTTCTCTCTGCCTATACTGTGATATCAATCCTTGATAGGGAAGACAATCTCTAGCCTACAGTCCAAATAAAGTCCTGGCCTCTTCCAATTCTATTACCTTTCCCTCTCTAATTATTTGCTCCCAGTACCTTGTTTCTTTTGCCAGTTTTCTCCAATAAATTTCAGCCCCCTCTTGCCTATTGCCTGAGTCCTTAGTTGCAGTCATTCCTATTGGCAGGATCTCCTTTCTCCATTCCTGTGTTGGTGTAGTTCTTAGAATGCTTTCTGCTCCATTAAGAATATAATATTCTGTATGTTTATTGTTATTCTCATTAAGCATCTGTATCAGAAATCCCAATCTCTCCTTGTTTCTTGAGCTTCTCCCCTCTTTCATAGGATCATAGGAGGTTACTAGGCTATTAGCCCTGAGACCCTTATAATCCTAGCCTAGAGTTTAGCCCATGTTTAGACTAGTCAACACCCAAAGCCTCTGTACAGCAGGAACACAGGTGGAGCCCCAGGGATGTATTTTCTGTTTCCCATCCAGTTATCCAGGTTGTGCTTAAAAAGGGATAATGAGGTATTCTGCTTGACATGAAGAGGGAGTCTGTTCCACAGTTGGGGGAGTTTCTGGGACACAAATCTGTCCCACCAAGACCTATTGATATCACAGACCAGGTTGAGGTTGCCCATATAGGTTGCTCGGGTGGAACTTCACTTGTGGATATGCGGCGGTTCCATCAAGGCAGGGTCTGAGATTGCTTTGTATGCCAGACAGAGGTCACCTCTGAGGACTCTGTATGAGACTGAGTAGAGGGACATGGCTTTTAGCCTATCTGTTTAGGGTAGATGTTTGAGGCCCTTGATTCTCCTGGTGAGGAACCTCTATGGTCTCTTCCAGCTGCTGCATGTGCTTTGCGAGGTACATGCCAAAGGGGGCATTGTACGCAATAACTGGTGTTATAAGGGAAGAATACAGGGATGTTATGACCTTTTTGTCCTTGGAGGAGATACCCTTACTTATGAGGTGGACCATGTAGAAGGCTTTCCGTACAAATGGAAGCAACATCATGGTCAAAAGTCAGGTTGCTATCAACCTGGATGCCTAAATCCCTCACTACTGATTGTGTACTTAGGACATTGTTATTAATGTGATAATATGTGGGGATGTCACTCTTCCCAAAGGGGATGATGATTCATTTTCTGACATTCAGCTTGTGGCCATGTTTCTGGCACCAGTCATTTGTTTGGGTGAGAACCTCTTGGAGGGCATTCACATCACTTGTGGAATCAAAGAATGGGCCCAGTTTGCAGTCATCTGCAAACTTGATCAGTCATAGCCCACTGCTTTTGGCCTGCACCTCAGAGAAGTATATCCCAAATAACAGAGGTCCCAAGGTACGCCACTCATTATGAGTCTACTGCTTGAGGTGGCTTCCCCTATTTTGATTAGATGGGTTCTATCAGTGAACCAGTTTGCTACCCATCAGATAACATATGGATTGATGCCTAGTTGAGAGAGTTTATCTACTAAGCCTGATTGGGGAATAGTGTCGAAGGCTTTGGACAGGTCAAGGTAGGTGATGTGCATCATCTTCCCCTCGTCCATGACTTTGGTGACTGTCTCAAAGAAGTTGACCAGATTTAACAGACATGACCTCCTCTTGACAAAGCCAAACTGTGTGGGGTTGAGTGTTTGGAGGTTGCCAATGTCCCTGTTAATGAGGTCCATGATAATCCATTCCATGGCCTTGCAAGTCAGGCTAGTTAGGCTGAGGGGTCTATAATTTCCCAAACTGGTGGATGCTCCACCTTTGTGCAAAGGGATGACAGTAGCTGTCCTCCACTCAGCTGGGTCAAAGCCAGTACTCAGGCTTTTGATGAATAGGATGCCTAATGGTGCTGCAAGTTCATGCTTGAGTTCATGTAGGATGCAGCCTGGGATGTCCCATGGGGGCTGTTTTTTTGCCTTTGAGAGGGCAGTAATGACCTGTTCCCTTGAGATAAGGGGTGGGGGGCAGGTACTGAGGATGTCCTGATTTACTGATGGGGGGACAGAGGGGAGAAGTTTTTGCTGAATCTGTCAGCCAGTAGATTGGCTATATCTACAGCATTTGCGTATGTGGTGTCCTTGACCACCAGTTCTGAACATATCTAGGTGCTTCCTTTGAGATTGTAGACATATCTGAAGAAGGCCTTATGATTGTCTCTAGTAGTTGTGGCCAATTTGGACTCAAAGTTGGCCTTAGAGGATTTCACTAGTGCTCATATTTGCTTGTTCAGGCTAATGAGAGAGATTGCTTCCAATAGGGTACTTGGGCCTTCTTAGTCCTGGACAGCATTTTTTTCCTTTTGTTATATAGTTTATTTATTTCAGATGTCCACCAGATAGGTTTACCTTTCCTTGCAGAGGATGATTTTCTCCTGTCATGTATTCCTGATTCTATGCATCTATATAAATGCTTGTATAGTACTTTGGGCTGTGACACTGTTTATACCATCCCTCAGGAGGTTGTAATCAGCTTTGGTGATATTTTTTTATTTGACTCTAGCAAGAAGGGGGTCAGGGGAGATGGCAACTTTGAAAGTGACTATTTTATGGTTGGATCTTATCAGGGAGGATGATACTGTAGGGGTGCTGTAGTGGTTACTCATGTTGGTTAATACCAAGTGCAATATATTATTACCTCTTGTGGGGGTATTGACTAGCTTTTCCAAGGCAATTGCATTGATAAAACCGAAGAATCTCAGGGCATTTGTGTTCTAGCATGAGTAGTTTTTCCAGTCTATGGTTGGGTAATTAAAGTCACCCAGGATCAGGGTAATGGGTTGAATCTTGATAAATTTGAAGAGGTCCAGATAGGTGGAGTGGGCATCTTGAGTTAAATTTGGGGGCCTGTAGCTAGCCATAATTTGAACAGAGGTCTTGTCAACAGTTAACTGGACCTGGAGTATCTCCTGTGCATCATACTGTTTGACCCAGCGTGGAGTTGTGTGTGTATTTAATATATACTGAAACTCCACCTCCTTTTGCTTTGCTGCCCACAGTTTGGGGTATGAATGTATGATAGGATGAATAACCAGGTAAGGCTGGGGTGCTCCTCGCAGCTTTAAACCAGGTTTCTGTGACTGCACAATTGTCAGCATCTTCCAGGGTTAAGAATGCTTGCAATGAGTAAAGTTTCATGTTTAAACTCCTAGCATTTAGCAGCATGACCTTTAATTTGCATTTTGCTGAAATGTTTATGTTGGTAGTATCGACCTCATGACTTTTCCCAATAAAGGCACTATCATAGTCCCTTTCCACTTTGAATTATAGGTTTCTGCTTATGCTATGTATAGGAGCCCTAAGTGTGTAGCTCTCAAATACTCCTTCATATCGGGTAATCCCAATCTACCCTGTTGTTTTGGAAGAATAAACTTATCCCACTTGACTCTTGCAGTCTTCCCCTCCTAGATAAAATCTTTCAGCTCTTTATTAATTGCTATCTACAACTTCTCCTCTGGTTCATATAAATATACCTGACCTGTGTATAAAACCAAAGGGACTAAACACATTGTAACTGCTTGTATCTTGCTATACATATCCTTAAAACATAGCTTCAAATTTCTCAATGTTTCTATTACCTTTTGTTTAGTCTCTTTCCACATATGCTTAGCTGCCACATCAGAATCATTTTTAATACATATTTGTAAGTACTTATCATGTCCCCATAAGTATGGATATTGCTGAACCAATTTGTGTGTGGGTACATAATTTACAGCTATTACCTTTGTTTTATCTTCATTAATTTTGAATCCTGAAAAGATCTGAAAGTGTCTGAAAATGTTCCACAACACTGAAATGTCATTTTCTGGTTTTATCCGATATAAAATAATATAATCTGGAAATAGAGCAAGCTTTTTTTGACCACCATACCAATTATATCCTTGAGTTTCAGAGTCCCTTACCAATGGTTCTAAATATAATGCAAATAGCAAATGGGAAAGATGACACCCCTGTCTAGTTCCTCTGCTCAAGCAGATGTTATCAGGGAGGACCTCATAAATCCTCCTAATCAACCTTATAATTTTATCAGAGAATGCAAATGCTCCCATTGCCCTGCTCATAAACTCACAACTTACTCTGTCAAATGCTTTCTGTGCATCAAGACTTACAAATGTCAGTAGTATTTTCTTAAATTCTGCTTCCCGATGGGTCATTGATGTTCTGTTAATGCTTTCAAATGTTTGCTTCCCCTCCACAAAACCTCACTGATCCATATGTATTAATGTTGGCATTACCTTTGTCATTCTTTTAGCCATTATAAGCATAAGCAGTTTGTAATAATGGTTTAGGATTAAAATGGGCCTGTATGAAGCTGGATCTGATAGGTCTTTACCCTATTTTTGGTATTACAGCCACCACCACTTTCTTCCAGGACATTGGTGCTTCTCCTGTCTTAAAATACTATTAAGTAAAACCTTCCAGATCATTAACCATCTATTCCTGGGAACTTTCCTCTGGATTGGTTATACATTGCCATTTTTATATCATCTCCTCCTAGCCTAACTGTTAGTAATTCAGCCTCATTTACCAGTAACTTTGGCATATTTAATTCTTCAACAAACATTTCCATTTGTACGTTTTATTGATTTCCATATTTCTCTGCTTTATACAGACTGTCATAAAAATTTTGAAATATTTCCAGTACCTCCATATGTTCTCTTGTTATCTTCCTTGTTACATGTTCCCTAAGCCTGGTGAAAACCCTTTCTACTTTCTTTTGTCTGAGTCATTCTACTAAAAGTTTTTCTGCTTTGGAGTTATTATCAAAATACAGTTGCTTTAACAGCCATCTTTCTAAACTCATGCATATTATTGAGGTAATCGATTATTTTCTGTTTAGCATTCTGCAATTACTCCTCTTCTTTCTTGTTCTGTGAGATTCCTCCCATTCCACATTACTTTAACCTTTCTCAATCCCTGTAAATAATTATTGTTACTTCTTAACCATATCTCTCTTTCTTTCATTTCCACCCTATTTTTTTAAAATCCACTTTAGTATTATCCACTCCCTAGCTATATTTTCAGAAGACATTTCTATCCTCTGTAATAACTCATGAATAATTTCCAATATCCATTCCTTAAATTATTTTCAACAGATAAGTGGGAAAGTCTGAAGATAGGTGAAGGCTGCCAGCCTAGCCAGATAGAATTTTGAAGATAATTCTATCATTTGTAAATATTAATGTAAACCACATGCTTGTTTTCTTAAATATAAGAAAATTATGGTAAATGTTGAACTTCCAAAATGTAACCACATTGCACTCTGCTGGAGGAAAGCTGATAAGTCAAGCATTGTGTAATTGCTTGATGTCAAAACTAGGAGCCAAGATGTCTACATAAAGGCATTCTGTCTAGTGTTTTGAGGCCAGAGTCAATGGCTAGAATTTACATGTATAATTTATTTTATTTCTCTGGCTTCCTGGCCAGCTGCAAGATCAAAACGGCTATTAACCTCTGAGTTTCTGTTAGCCTGGGAAAACCGGAAAATTGTTAAGAATTATGTAATGTGAAGCAGCACTGTGTTATCAATTTAAGGAGAGAGAATCAGAGAGCATTTAGCATTTTGTCTTGAGAACATCCAACATCATCAGCACGGTTTTGCTCTATATGTAAGTTTATTTTAGAACTGTGTTTTCTCCTAGATATAGCTAGGAAATAGATTAGATTAGTTTTTTTTCCGTGTATTGATGTCAGAACTTTTCTACTATATTATTTTAAACATTTCTCTGTGATCTCTGAACTCTTGGCTAGCACTGTATAGTAAGAAGTATTGTCTTGTGTTCTTATTAGTTATTATTAAATATTTTTAAACCTTTCAACTGTCGCTGTTTTGTGTAGAGATAATTTAAGCTCTAGAGTACATTGCATGCATATAGTGATACTGTACTAGGCCACTCCAAATAAGCCTTTCTGCTCAGTTACACTTACCATTTGGATAATAATATTGCACAGTAATAAGTGGACAGCCTTTTAAAGACCTTTTTAGTAGCTGATATTAGTGGGTGGTGACAGCTGGTACTACCTTTTAGACTGGGCAGCAGAAAGGGGGCACAGCTGGAGAATCTATACCAGCCTTCCCCATGAGTGTCTGTGTTTGTATATAGCTCATATCTCAAATGTGTGTGTGTGTGTGTGTCAGTTACTTTGGTGGGGACATGAAGCACTGGGTGGACAGAGAGGGTGCTGTAGGTTTTAGCTTGCCCACTAGGCTGAGATCTGGACCCTATAGCTGTGCCAGTGGGGAGTCTTATTGGGGATCTGGAGAGAAATGGAGAAACCAGCCCCAGACTGACTGTGATATCTTTGTGCACTTAAGGAAATTGCACTTTACTGTCTGTATATTTGTTATCCTCCCCTATGTGGACACCCCTCACTAATGTTGCTGGTGAGGATGGAGGCTCCTTGATTGTTGAGCCATTGCACAGCATTACATATTAATTGCTTGGCAGTAGTGGGATATCCACACCACATATTAATTGGTTGCCAAATGCTAATTGGCTTGTAGTGGTGTGGGTAGTGTGAATTCCTATAGCTTGTGTACAGTGATCACTGAAGGTGTTTTTGTACTCTAAATCAGTCATGCAGTGAATACTCACAGTTCAGATCACAATTGTTTTATTTCTTTTGTTAGCTTAGCTAGTCAGAGAGAGCAGGCAAGCATGTCAGCAGAGGAGTACTGAAAGCTGATAAGGAGCCAGCTGGCTGAGATGTGCCAGACTAGGGGACTGGTGCATGGAAACCTGACTAAGGTACACATGATTGCAGCTTTGGTCACAGCTGCATCGGAAAACAGCAACCAGGAGGATGATCAAACTGGCCATGGAGATGTAGACAGCTCAAACATTCTGCAGAGGAGTTAAAAATACATCTGGAGCTAAAGAGACTTGAGTTGGAGGCCAGGCATTTGGAAACAGAAGAATCAGAGAGACTGAGATGTCTACAAGAGGAGGACAATAAGAAACCTCTATGCCTGGAAGCTGAGGAGAAGGAAAGGCAGAGGCAGCATGAAAAGGAGATGCTGACTCTTCGCCAGAGTCATGGAGGTAATGGGGAAGGGAGTAACCGGACCCCAGAAGCACAAAAGGTCAGTAAATTTCTTCCACAATTTACAGAGGGGGATAATTTTAATAGTTTCATTCATATGTTTGAGAGGTTATGTAAACAGTATGATGTTGACCAAAGGCTCTGGGTACAGTTCCTGACCCCCTTTCTCCATGGTAAATCTGTAACTGTGTTGTCTAAACTTGCTGATTAATATTTTGATTATACTGCTGTTAAGAAGTGTTTAGGTTCATAGGTTCATAGGTTCATACTAGGCTATCTGCCCTAGGGCATTTATAAGCCTAGCCAGAGTGTGTGTGGCTTTCACCACCCCTTAGGATGAGAATACTATACCCATTAGTTTGCTGTGCCTCTGTCCAGCAGTGATACAGAGATGATTCCCGGGATAAACCTATGATCTCCCATCCACTCGTCAAGATTTCTCTTGAACAGAGTCAGTGAGGGGCTCTGCCTCACATGGACTGGGATTCTGTTCCATAGTGTAGGGAGTCTCTGGGTGATGAATCTGTCCCTCCAGCATGTCCTATTTATATCCGTGTTGAGGTTTAAGTCTCTTGCTCTTGTGGCTCTGGTGGATTTGGATTTTTTGAGGTGGAGCATGTCCATTAATTCCGGGTTGGACATGGCCTTGTATGTCAGGCACAGATCACCTCTGAGCAGACGGTATGCGACTGAATAGAGCTGGAGTTTCTTCAGTCGGGCATCGTATGACATATGTTTGAGCCCCTTTATCCTTTTGGTGAGGAACTTTTGGGGTCTTTCCAACTGCTGCAGGTGTCGGGTAAGGTACATTCCTAATGGGGCATTGTACTCAATCATTGGTCTGATAAGTGAAGAGTACAGGGGTACAATGACCTCTCCTGATCTGGATGTGAATCCCTTCATGATCAGGTGGGCAATGTAGAAGGTCTTCCTAACCACTTTGGCAATGTGAGTGTCAAAAGAGAGGTTACTGTCAACTTGGGTCCCCAGGTCCCTGATAACTTCTTCCATGTTTAATGGATTACCACTTATGTGGTAATTAGGGGTTACCTTGTTTTTCCCAAAGGGTATGACTATACATTTTTTGGCATTTAGCTTAAGGCCATGGCTCTGGCACCAGTTATCCATTTCTATGAGACCTTTCTGGAGGATGTCTGTGTCTGATGGAGTGTCAATTATGGTGCCCAGTTTGCAGTCATCTGCAAATTTTGTCAGCCACAATCCCCCTATGTTTGCCTGCACTTCAGAAAAATAAATGCCGAACAAGAGGGGGCCCAGGACTGAGCCCTGTGGGACACCGCCGTGACCGGCTTAGAGTCTGACATGGCACCAGCAACTCTAACCCTGTGTGTTCTGTCCTTGAGCCAGTTTGCAACCCATCTTGTGACATATGGGTTTATATCTAAGCTGGTGAGCTTTTCTATGATGCCCGAGTGGGGTATTGTGTCAAACACTTTTGCTAGGTCAAGGTAGGCTGTGTGAACTGCCTTACCCTCATCAATGGCCTTAGTGACTGTTTCGAAAAAGTCGACCAAGTTCAAGAGGCAGGATCTGCCCTTGACAAAGCCAAATTGGGTAGGATCCAGTGTCTGTAGGTCCCCAATGTCTTTATTTATGAGTTCCATTATGATCCTCTCCATAGCTTTGCAGACAAGGCTCGTCAAGCTTATGGGGCGGTAATTTCCAGCGTCCGTAGAAGCACCGCCTTTGTGGAGTGGGACCACAGTTGCCGTACGCCATTCTTTGGGTACGTATCCTGTAGTAAGGCTAAGATTAAACAGCAGCCTTATGTGTGGGTTTAGTTCCTCATTGAGTTCATGTAGCACACAGCCGGGGACACCGTCCGGTCCCATTGATGCTGTGTTTTTTGCTTTAGAGAGAGCAGCTCTCACCTGGGCATCTGAGATGTTTGGGAGGCTAGACTCTGGTGGGATAGATATCTCTCCTTTTGGGGAGGAGGGAGAAATTTGCACTGAACCTGTCTGCCAGTATGTTGGCAATGTCTGTGGGTTCAGTGATTTTTTATCATTTTGGACTAATTCTGAGCATATCTGGGAGTTTCCACCCAGGTTTCTAACATAGCTAAAGAAGGCTTTATGATTGTCTTTTGTGTCATTAGCGATTTTTCTCTCAAAGTTGGCCTTGGATGATTTTATGAGTGATCGTAGTTTTTGCTAGTATTGATCAGAGATGCCTTCCCATTTAGGGATTTTGCTCTGTCATGTAGTAGCTTTCTCCTCTTGTTGTAGAGTTTGTTTATGGCTGGAGTCCACCAGACTGGGCGCCTGCCTTTGGTGGAAAGGGTCTTGATTTTATTAGGGATTGCTTGATCCATACATTCCTGGAGGTGCTCGTAGAAGGCATTTGTAAGGGTTTCAGCAGCATGGGTTGTGGTTTCCACTGGCTCGGGGCCTTGAAGGATACCACTCCAGTCTTAAGAAGTGTGAAGTTTGCTTTTGAGAAGTTCTTCACTGTGGTCTTTTGCTGGGGGTGGGGCGGGATGTGGATCTCCAGTGAGATTAATTTATGGTCTGATCTCACCAATGAGGGATATACTTCCGGTGTGGAGCATTTTGTCCCCATGTTTGTGATGATCAGGTCTAGTATATTTTCTCCTCTTGTGGGAATGGTGACTAGTTGTTCCATAGCATTTGAGTTTATGAACTCAAGGAACCTTTGGGCTAGGGTATTGGGGCTTGAGTAATGTTCCCAGTCTATGTTTGGGTAGTTGAAGTCACCCAATATGATGGTGTTTGGAGAGACATTCATACTCTCCAGTGTCTTCAGGAAGGCTGTGTGGGTTTCCTGAGTTTGAGAAGGTGGTCTGTAGCATGTTATAAACTGTAGGGCAGTTTTACCTATGGTTAATTGCACCTGGATGGTCTCCGATGCTTCGTGCATTGCCACTAACCTGGAGGTGTGGGTATCCTTTATGAATATGGATACTCCCCCTCCTTTTGTGGTTCGGTCTGGATTTTGGGGCCAGAACGCATGATATGAGGTATAACCTGATAGTGCTGGGGTGCTCTCAGGAGCCTTGAACCAGGTTTCAGTCACAGCACAGACATCGATGTTCTCCATACTGAGGAGGGCTTCGAGGGCGTGCATCTTGAGGTTTAGACTTCTGGCTTTGAGCAGTATTACCCTTAGTTTTTCTCCATTTTTGTTTTCTAGAGCGGTAGGTTTATCATTTGAGCCTTGCCTAAAAAAGGCACTATGGGGGTGGCAAGAGCCTTTGCCAATATCCAGAAACCCAGGGGTGACAGGTGCAAGCCGTCCCTTGAAGCAGCGTGGCTTGTCAAGCATGTCATCCCAGGCAGACAGACATTGGATCCCCTTAGAATGACACCAGTAATTAAGCCAATTATTAAAGCTGATCATTTTGTCTCTGTATTGTGGCATCATTCTTGGTGAGGGTAGGATACTGCTCAGGGTCAGGGTCATACCGGCCTGGGCTACATAATCTGAGAGCTCCTCTATGTCTCTTTTCATGTAGTCCAGGGAGGTGCGTCTCAGGTCGTTCACACCGGCATGGACAATGACTGAGTCATACTTGTACTTGCTGTGGAGTGACCTGAGTGCTTGTGTTATGTGGCGGATTCTAGCGCCTGACAGGCAGCTTACTGTGATCTTTTCCTTGTTCAGTCTGGTGAGTGGGACGTCAGTGTGTCTGACTATGGAGTCACCTATAACAAGTGTGTCTGGCATTGTGTTTGGCCTTAAGGGCTGTGACTGTTTAGCACACTGACTTTGAGAACTATGTGTTGCATGTCTTATGTCTTGAGGTGGCAGTTGCTTGGGTGTCTGCTTTGGAGGCCTCTGTAGTTTTGGTAGATTTTTGATCAGTGCCTCTGAGTATGTCTTTGTGTGTTTATGTGTTTGTTTTGCAGTTTTGATAGTTCTATGTGAAACTGGGTTTGTGGTGTGCATGGTTTCCTTCTCCTCCTGTCTGGTCTTGCCAGTCCTGAGTTGAGAGAGCTCAGCCTCCAGTTTGGCTATATAGTTGCATCTCTCACATGTATTTGTGTTTTGTGGGAGAAGGAGTGGGTTGTCTGTGTACATGAGGCAATTGTAACATTGCCTCAAGATGCCCAGATTCACCAGCTGAACAGGAGAGTTTGTTAGAATTTTTTAAGCTAACACCTGAAACTTATAGGAAAAAGTTTTGTGAGCATAGATGCAAGGCAGATGAAAGTGTGTGTAAATATGTTGCAGAACTGAGCACTTATTTTCATAAGTGGGTGAGTGGATGTCAGGTCACCCTTTTTGAAGGGCTGGCAGACCTTTTGGTGAGGGAACAAGCCCTTAACACTTTGCCTGAGGACATGAAGATTTTGTCAGCTGATAGACAATGTGCTACTTCAGAAAAGTTGGGGAAGAAGAGAGACCTATACCTAGCAATCAGGGCATCCCTGCACAGCAAAGGGACCCACAGTACTGCTCATAGGTCTAAAAGAACCCATGGTGGGCAGCCCAGACTGCCCCAACAGAATCTTCTAGTAGCAAGGGAACCACATCCAGGACCTAGGGTTAAATGTTTTGAATGCAACTACTGGGGCCATGTGGCATACATATGTCCATGGCGGCAAGGTGGGGAACAAAAGATGAGAGAGCCAGTAAGTGGGAAAGACAAAATGCCAATAGTAGATTTTCTTTTTGACAACAGGGGTACTGAACTACCATCTTGAAGATGTCCTGATAGGGAAGGTTTTTGATGAGGCAGTACAATGTGTTAATGTAGTTACACACAGTCAGGCTTTGAGACAAGCATGTGGGTCTGGTAGCCTAGGGAGACCCAGACAGACCACATACTTGCAGCCAGGATTGGTGAGGTGGTTACTTCAAGGAGAAAGCTACACTGTAGCAGTGAGACTGAAGGTGAGCCACAGCTGCTTGTGAGTACTGATATTCCCTTGCACAGGCTGACTGCAAAGGTAGAGGTGAGTAGTAGTACACAGGATGACAGTGAGGCACCACTGTCAGAGTATACCAGACTTCCTGTGGAAGGGGAGCTGAGAAGGGTTACCAAGATAGAGTTGAGAGGCTCAGCCCTCATACTCTACATTGCAAGGCCTGAGGCAGGTAGCTAATGAGGCACCTGATTCTCAAGGGAAGTGGGAATCTGTATACTAGGACAAAGGGTTACTGTATAGAGAGTGGACCCCTGAGGGAGGGCTAGAAGGTGAGAGAATACAGCAATTGATAGTACCTAGAGCCTACCATCTGGCGTTTCTAACCATAACCCATGATATTCCTTTTGCAGGTCATATGGGCATAAAACGTACAAAGATATGTATTATGCAGAACTTATATTGGCCTGGAATTTCCAGAGATGTAACAGGGTATTGCAGAACCTGTGAGCAGTGCCAAAAGGTAGGCAAGGCAGGAGACAATGTGAAAGCTCCTTTGATGACTTTGCCTGTGATTGAGGAGCCATTTCAGAGGGTAGCTATGGATATTGTGGGGCCTCTGAGTACCCCAAGTTCCACAGGGAAAATGTATATCCTAGTGTTAGTAGATTATGCTACAAGATACACTGAGGCAGTGGCTTTGTCCTCCAGTGAGACAGAAAAGTTGGCAGATGCTTCGTTAGAGATTTTCAGCAGGGTAGGTTTCCCAAAGGAAATACTGACTAACAGAGGTGCCAATTTCATGTCAGACCTGCTGGCTTTTCTGTGGAAGTACTGTGGGATGAAGTACCTGAAGTACACCCCTACCATCCCCAGACTAATGGTCTTGTTGAGAGGTTAAACTCTACAATCAAGTCCATGCTACGGGCATTTGCAGACCAGTTTAAGAGGGAGTAGGACAAATATTTGCCCCATCTGTTGTTTGCTTAGAGAAAGCTTCCCCAGGAATCCACAGGTTTTTCACCCTTTGAGTTGTTGTATGGTCATAGGGTGAGGGGACCTCTAGATTTAATTTGTGATGAGTGAGTAGGTGAGTGTGACTCTCACAAGGAGTCTGTTGTGGCATATGTCCTAATGGGCTTGGTCCAGGACAACCTGGTAGAAGCCCAACAACAGCTAAATGTGTGGTATGACAGGAATGCTCTAGCTAGAGAGTATACTGTAGGGCAGAAGGTAATGGTTCTCATTCATGGCAGGCACAACAAGCTGCAAGCAGCTTGGGAGGGACCCTACAAGGTGGTAAGAAAAGTAAGTGATGTTAACTACATGGTAGAATTCTTGGGCAGGAGGCAGGGGCACAAATTCTATCATGTTAAAATGATGAAATCTTGCCATGATAGGGAGGCCCTTGTGCTGAGTATTTGCAGTGGCTTGCAGGAGGAGTCTGAGGGGGATCTGGTGGCTGATCTCCTCAGTGATGCTCAGACTGAAACCTCTGTGGAAGGTGTAGCAATGTCCCAGCAGCTATCTCCTACCCAGGTTCGAGAAATCCGAGCAGTGTTGCAGGAATTTGGGGAAATGTTCACTGGGAAACCAGGTTGCACCCACCTGGGGCAGCACCAGGTGGATACAGGACCCTGAAGGCCTATTAGGCAGGCACCTTATAGAATGCCTGAGAGAGTCAAACAGAGTCTGAGGGAGGAGGTACAGGAGGTGTTGGAACTAGGGGTGATTCAAGAGTCCAACAGTTTCTGGGCCTCCCCAGTGGTGCTGGTGCCAAAGAAGGATAGCAGCACCAGGTTCTGGGTGGACTACAGGAAATAAAATAGTCACACAGAGTCAGATGCTTACCCCATGCCTAGGACAGATGAGGCCCTAGAGCAGCTGGGTGGGGCTAAGTATCTTGCAACCATTGATCTTACCAAAGGTTACTGGCAGGTGCCCTTGACTCCCAGTGCTAAAGAGAAGTCAGCTTTTGTGACTGCTTTTGGCTTGTATGTGATCACAGAGATGCCCTTTTGGATGAAAAATGCCCCAGGGACTTTCCAGAGGCTGGTAGATCACATCCTAGCAGGAGCAGGAGGGTTTCCTATAGATGATAGTGCCATCTACAGCCATTCCTGGAAAGAGCACCTTCAACATGTCAGGGAGGTGCAGGGCAGACTACAGAGGGCAGGGTTGACCATTAAGCCCAGAAAATGTCAGGTGGGTATGGCAGAAGTCTCCTACCTCAGACATAGAGTGGGGAGTGATACGATCAGCCCAGAACCTGCCAAAGTAGAAGCCATTCAGGCATGGCCTGCACCTGTTACCAAAAAGCAGGTGAGGGTATTCTTAGGGACAGCAGGGTACTCAACAAAGTTCATCCCCAGTTATAATACCATAGCTGCTCCCCCTCACAGACCTGACAAGGAATAACAGGTCAGATAAGGTAGTGTGGACCACAGCATGTGAGCAGGCATTCCAGAAGCTCAAAGAAGCTTTTGGAAGCCCCACCCCCCATATTAACCAGTCCTGATTACAGCAAAGAATTTGTTGTGCAAGTGGATGCTTTGAATCATGGGGTGGGGGCTGTACTTAGCAGGATTTCTTCAGAGAGAGAAGAGCACCCAATGGTTTATCTCAGTCATAGGCTCCAACCCAGGGAGGAATGCTATGCAGCTGTAGAAAAGGAATGTTGAGCCATAGTGTGGGCACTGCAAAAACTTCAGCCTTATATGTATGGAAGAAAATTCACTGTAGTCACAGATTACAATCCCCTAACATAGTTAAACAGAGCCAGCCAGCAAAATTCCAAGTTGCTAAGATGGAGCCTAAGGTTGCAAGCATACGATATGTCAGTGAAGCACTGCAGTGAGAGTAGCAATGCCAATGCAGATGGGCTCTCAAGACAGGGAATGGGGTAAGGTATACTTAGATAGACCTAACCCTCTCAAGCAATGTTTCTCAAGGGTCACTTGAAAAACTAGCTTGAGTTCTCCTGGAGGGGGGTGGTGGTATGTGAAGATAGGTGAAGACTGCCAGCCCAGCCAGATAGAAATTTGTAGATAATGCTGTCATTTGTAAATATTAATGTAAGCCACATGCTTGTTCTCTTAAATATAAGACAATTATGGGAAATATTGAATTTCCAAAATGTAACCAAATTGCACTCTTCTGGAGGAAAGCTGAGAAGTCAAGCATTGTGTAATTGTTTGATGTCAAAATTCGGAGCAAAGATGTCTAGATAAAGGCATTCTGCCTATTGTTTTGAGGCCAGAGTTAATGGCTAGAATTTGCATGTATAATTTCTTTTATTGCTCTGGCTTCCTGGCCAGCTGCAAGATCAAAATGGCTATTAACCTCTGAGTTTCTGTTAGCCTGGGAAAAACAGAAAATTGTTAATAATGATGTAATGTGAATCAGCACTGTGTTATCAATTTAAGGAGAGAGAATCAGAGAGCATTTAACATTTTGTCTTGAAAATATTCAACATCACCAGCACTGCTTTGCTCTATGTTGTTGTATCTTTCGGCTTTTCCCGGTTAGGGGTTGCCACAGCGGAACTCCGGTCCGCTAATGATTGGCAGTAGAATTTTACTTGCCGAGTTGCCGGCCCTGATGCACAACCTTCAATGAAGGGACGCCCATTCACGCATGTCTCCACACAGAAGACGCTCTAGCTGAGAATCGAACAGGACAACGTATTACTGTGAGGCAACAATGCTACCGCAGCACCACCACCGCAGTCTCACTGCTTTGCTCTCTATGTAAGTTTATTTTAGAACTGTGTTTTCTCTTAGATGCAGCTAGGAAATAGGAATATTAGATTCATTTTTTCTTTCCTGTACTGATGTCAGAACTTTTCTACTATATTATTTTAAGCATTTCTCTGTGATCTCTGAACTCATGACTAGCACTGTGTAGTAAGAAGTATTTTCTTGTGTTCTTATTAGTTATTATTACATATTTTTAAACCTTTCAACTGTGGCTGTTTTGTGTAGAGATAATTTAAGCTCTAGAGTACATTGCATGTATATAGTGATACTGTATTAGGCCACTCCAAATAAGCCTTGCTGTTCAGTTACACTTACCATTTGGATAATAATATTGCACAGTAATAATTGGACACCCTTTGTTAAGGGCCTTTTTAGTAGCTGATATTAGTGGGTGGAAGCAGCTGGTACTAACTTTTAGACTGGGCAGAAAGGGGGCACAGCTGGATAATCTGTGCCAGCCTTCCCCAGGAGTGCCTGTGTGTTTGCATATAACTCATATCTCAAAATGAGTGTGTGTCAGCTACTTGGTCAGGGACATGAAACACTGGTTGGACAGAGAGGGTTCTGTAGGTTTTAGCTTGCCCACTAGGCTGAGATCTGGACCCTATAGCTGTACCAGTGGGGAATCTTATTGGGGATCTTGAGAGTAAGGGAGAAACTAACTCCAGACTAACTGTGATCTCTGTGTGCTCTTAAGGGAAATTGTACTTTACTGTGTGTGTATTTGTTATTCTCCCCTATGTGGATGCCCCTCACTGGTGTTAGTGGTGAGGATTGAGGCTCCTTGATTGCTGGGCCAGTGCACGGACATCACAAAAATTACCAGTGTCTCATTTTTATTTCATTACCTTGCATTTTTATTTTAGTTATTATCGATGAGTGACCTGAATTATTTATTGAATGCATACCAAACCTTTCAATTGAATGCACATATTCCTGTGAAATATATGTTCTGTCTAGTCTAAACAGTTTTTGTATCTTGGTGAATAATATGTAAATTTGCTCCGAATTCCTACTTCTGAATTATATCTTCTGTGCCAAATATTTTCAGAAATTTCTTTAAAAATCTACCCTCCCTTGTTATATTTTCCCTTCTGGGCCTCCCAGAGACAGCTTCCCTGCTGCAAATCAAATTCCAGCCCCCACCTATAAGTAATATTTCCTGATGAAAACTGATTATTTCTCCAAAGGTTTTTTAAGCACCATTATAGCAGTTCTAGGTGGAGTATAAATACATGCCAGTGTAATTCTTCTCCCATGCCAGTAGCCCCTTAGTAATAGAAATCTAGTGTTATTATCTTTTTATCCTCTTCTTTCATTATTGTAGATCCTCTTGCAATTAATGTAAGTACTCCTCTTTTCCTTTATCCCAGGTATTTCATTGTATAACCCTCCTGAAAACCTTTCTTTATGAAATTTATATGTTCATTTCTTTCCAAATGTGTCTCCTATAGCATAGCTATTTACACTCTACATTTTTTAATATAGTTCACAGCTCTTTCTTTCTGTATATAACTATGAGACAATTTACATTTAATGATAATATAGAAAGTGTCATTACGTTAAAAAAGTTATCCCCACCACTTATGTGCAACAGCTTTTTTGTTACGTACTTAGTTTCAGCTTGCATACACTAATGTATGGGAAGTTGATCTTTAATATAGTTGTTTTCTGTCATATCCATTTGAGCTTATGTCACATCTTACAAAACATTTTTGTTTTACTGAAAGCCCTCAAACAAAAACCAAGCACAACCCCAATATAGTCTGAAAACCTATTAACTTAATACTAACACACAAAACTATGTACATCATTAAATACTAAAGTTTTACCCTCCAAATAGGAACAATTGTCCCAGACTGATAGCCACATTCACAGGTTGGGGTTAACCTAAAAGAAAAGTTATTCATGCTAAGATACACGGTACAGGCTGAACTTCTACTAAGTACTGTTTGGTTTTGCCTTATCTTTATTAATCTTGCAGATTGTGAAAACATTTCAATGCTTTCAGAAAACATTATCTCCTAGCCATTAAAAGAAAGCCATTAAAAGAAATAAGCATTCTGTTTTTATTGCTCATTATCAGATCATCTCTATGAAGACATAAGAACCAGATACAGAGTTACTTCTATAAGCACTCATTTATTTGCTAGACAAGGGCATTAACCCAGTCATTCCCCTATGCAAGCCTGAAAAAAAGCACATCAAATATTCTTGTATCTTACTCTTTTGACCAGACTTTTCTTCTTTTTTTATGTTGCAGTGCTTACATTTCTTAAAACTGAACAAGAGAATGAAAGAAGAAGGGAAGAAAAAACACCAGTTTACTTTAGTATCCCTATTACACTCAAAAATAACTGAGAAAACTTTACTATATGGCACACAGATTATATCATGCATTATAAAAGCAGTATTTATTTATTTTATTATTTTATTTTATTTTGACATTTGTTAACTGGGATAGGTCCGACTGACTGTGAGCCCTTTATCAGCAGATGCCCAAGAAGAAAGGTTCCGGCAAAATAGAAAGAATAATAAAACAATAAAATTATAATAATAAAGAATAAAAAGAATAAAAATAAATGCTGACATTTGTTAACTGGGATAGGTCCGACTGACTGTGAGCCCTTTATCAGCAGATGCCCAAGAAGAAAGGTTCCGGCAAAATAGAAAGAATAATAAAACAATAAAATGATAATAATAAAGAATAAAAAGAATAAAAATAAAAAATATACAAATAATGAGAATATTTTTCTAAACTTTACATAATAAACAGGCACTACTATTAAGAGCAAAATTTTGTTTTACTTACAGTTAACTTGTCCTCTCCTCCCCCCAAATGTTCTTCCAAACATTAATGGTATATTAATATATATGTATAATAAATGATAATAATAATAATAATAATAATAATAATAATAATAATAATAATATAATTATATATATGCATAGGGCACATATGCTTTAGAATCCCCTACAAGTTTAACAAAGTCAACAAAGTCCAATATTTCCAGGTGTCCTTGTTCTGTCATGTTTCACAAATATAATTAATGCTTTGTAATCCCACATTTATTTGTCAATTTTTGAGTTGCTAGTTTTATTCCTGTTGATCTCCATCTCCTAAATCCAGTCTCTGCTTCATTTCAAACATACTCCCAGTTCTTCCAGTCAGCCCTTGTGCTTTTTTTCTGTCTCTCAAAAAATGTTGATTGAATCATTGGAAAGGGTTTCACTGGCACAATCTCTTTGTGATCTTTATTACCAGAAGAACAAGAAGTGGAATCTCCTGTTTCATAAGTCACTTTTTGTTGGACAAACATTTGTATTTCCTCCTTAACATGCTCTGCATCAAAAAATTATTTTGTTCCTCCAGGAAAGAATATTGTGAAGATAGCTGGGTATAGCAGCTTGAACCTCACACATGCTTCTTAACATTCCTTGATTACTGGAATCTCCTTTAAAGTTCCTAATGAAGTGGTTGATATTTTGGTAAAAGTGCTTACTTTTGTACCCCGTGCTAGAGCTGATTTGCCTAGAACATTACTAGACCGTAAATTGTTCTTGTGTTAGCTTAACTTGACTGTTCTTCTGGGTAACCAAACAGAAGTGACTAATGATTTGAGAGCTGCTAGTGTTTTTAATCCCCCATGCATACAACATTGTCGGCTTTTGAAAAACTCTGCGAAATGGACATTAGGGCCATGTTGTGTAAGTTAACTATGCAAAAATGTAATGTTGGTGTTAATAGGGTGGAGAAAGAGTTCCTTAACTTGTTGAAAGCACATAGTGTTAGGGTCATCATCAACATCAGCCCCCTTTTTCCCATTTTTCTACATGGGGGTTGGGGTATCGTGTTAACTGTCTCCAACTCTCTATATTCAGTGCTACACTCCTGCCTTCTTCAACACTCATGCCTGACTGTCACAGATCTTCTTTCACACAATCCATCCACCTCTTTGCTGCACATCCTCTCTTCCTCTTACCTTCTTCCTGTCTGTTTCAAATCTTCTTCACCAAATTGTCTTCTGCTTTTCTACACATGTGCCCAAAACAATGTAATCTGTTCTCTTTGATCTTTTCTGCAATTGGAGCTACTATGGCTTCTGCTCTTATGTCCTCATTTTTTCGACTGTCCCACAGTGTGCCAACTATCACCTTTCTCAGGCACTTCATTTCCATCACCTCCAGCTTCTTCAAATTTTCAGCTTCTTTGGCATTCTTCTGTCATAGACTACACCTGACACTCTATGCCAGTTGGCTGCAGCCCCTCTGATTCTAGCTTTGACCTCTTCATTCAGACTACCCTTCTCCTCAACTACTCCTCCCAGATACTTGAAGCTGTTTACCTGTTCCACTATCTTCCCTATCTCTATTCTCAGCTTCTTCTGAGTTCCCCAATTTGCTGCCATTACCACCATCTTATTTGTGCTTAGTTTCATCCCATGTGCCTTCAGATTTGCATTCCATTCTCCTATACTTTGCTGAAGTTCTAGCTCAGTGTCTGCTTGTACTGCCACATCATCTGCATACAACAGCTTTGTTGATCTGTCCCCTCCAACCTGTTTGCTAATGTAGTCCATCACCGGTATGAACAGCAGTGGGCTCACAGCTGAACTCTGATGTACACCCACATCCACTGGGAACCCCTCTGTGAGGTGAACACTGTTCGTACTTGAGTCATTGGGTCCTTGTACATAGCCTGCACTAATTCTACCAATGTTTCTGGGACATCAAACCACCACAGTACTGCCCAGATCAGCTTTCTTGGGACTGTGTCATATGCTTTTTCCAAGTCTAGGAATGCCCAGTTGGATGTCCTTATCTCTAGCTTCTTCTCAAGTATCTGTCTCTATGCAAACATCAGGTCATCTGAAATCAAACTACTCATCTCCCATCTTACATTCTACTACTCTGTGTATCCGTTTATCAATCACCCTCTTCAGAACTTTCATGCAGTGTGAAAGGAGTTTGATGTCTCTGTACTGCCCGCAGTTGTAGATGTCCCCTTTGTTCTTGTACACTGGCATGAGTATGCTTATTCTCCAGTCATCTGGGATATGCCTTTCTCTCCACACTGCTATTAGTACTCTCAGGAGCCATTTCTCTCCTATCTCACCCAGCATCTTTATCATGTCTGCTGTGACTTCATCTGAGCCTGCTGCTTTCCCTGACTGCATCTTCCTTAGTGCTGTTCTTACTTCTTCTAGGGTGGGCTCCTCTTCTTCTTTCATTCATTTCTGGGGCAGTACAGCTTCTGTGGGATTTTCTTCATTCAGAAGCTGCTCAAAAAACTCCTTCCATCTGCCTTTGATGTCCTCTGGGCTGGTAAGCAGGTTGTTGCTGGCTTCCCTTATGAAGGGTGTCTGACTATCTTCTTTATCTTTCTGTCTTTGCCTTAAAACATGATATAGTTTGGTTGTGCCCCTTACTGAGTCACTTTCCAGAAGTTGGTACAGTGCCTCTGATTCCCTATTCTTTGCTATTGCAACTTCTTTATTATCTTCTTTGTTAGCCAACCAGTAGTCCTTCCTAGCCTGGTCAATCTTTTCTGTCTCCCACTTCTTCCTGCACTCCTGTTTTTCATTTGAAGACTTCCTGGACTTCTACATTCTACCACCAGCTTTCCTTATGTACCTTATTTCCGTACCTGGCTCAGCCACATATATTTTCTGTATTCCTAACAGATGCTGTTTTTAGGTGCTGCCATTCTTCTTCAACTCCACCTATTTCCTCCTTTTCTTGGGGTGTTAGAGCTCTGAGTAATTCCTTGAACTGTTGTACTTTCTCTCCAGTCATCCTCCAGGTCTTCAGCATTGTCTCTGATGACCTTAGAGCCTTCTCTGACCAATGCTTGCAGCTGATTATGGCAACTAGTGGTATGTGCTGTGGGCAGACTGTTTCACTGGGGATGACTTTGCATTCATGGATTCTGCCCCAATACCTTTTTCTTATGAGGAGTAAGTCTACCTGAGTTGCATGTTGACTACTCTTGTATGTGATCTTGTGACTGTCTCTCTTTCTGAACCATGTGTTGGCTACTATCAATCCATTTGCCAGACAGAAGTCTAGAATGGCTTCTCTTTTATTCCTGTTGCCCCACCCATGTGGACCCAGGCAGTCCTCATATCCTGTTCTGTCTGTCCTGATATGTGCATTCAAGTCACCCATTATCAACACCAATTCATGCTGTCCTGCTTTGTCTAGTAGGTCTTGCAACTACTGTCTGAATGCACTTTTTTCCTCATTATCACGACCCTGCTATGGGGCATAGGCTGAGATTATGAATACTTCCCTAGCATTCCACTGGAGTCTGACTGTCATGAGTCTGTCATTAATTCTGATGATATCCCTTACTGCCTTCTGAAGCCTCTCTCTCACCACAATTTCTACACCATTTCTTGCCTGCCCTCCACCTGAGTAGTAGACACGGGATCCCAAGCTAAGTGGCTTTGCTGCACTGCCCTTCAATGTCATCTCCTGGATACATAGGATGTCCAGCCTCTTCTGTATCATCATGTCATCCACTTCCAAGGGGCGTCCTGTCAGTGAGCCTACATTAAGATAGCAATTCTCAGTTCATGTTTGGCAGGTTGGTTTGTTTTACGTCCAGCTTTTGCTCAACAGAGCTATCCCAGGTAACCTATGCAGGGCAACTTGACACTGGCCAGCCAGTAGCTTATTGACCCAGGATTGCTGGACTTTATGGCAGTCACACACTGGCCAATAGGGGCACATATACCCCTCCCACCATTAGCACGGATCCCTGGCATGGGTCAGAGTAGCAAATGAAACCACAAAATGTCGAGAAAAACACCTTTATGAAAACAATAGCATAGCTTTCGGGTTACTACCCTTCTTCAATACTAATACAAAAATTCAACAAACCAATCAAATTTAAATAGGAGTCAGAACAGTCACATGACATGCAGCCCAAAAATCATATGACCAACATACAATATACAAAAATAAAATCTGTACATATATGTAAAAGATTAATATATAGTTTTAAAATACATAATAATATAAAACCAAAACATTTTACATATATACCTAACTATTAAATAAACATATACACAAAAATCTAACAGCATAGCCTGGTTCGTTGCAATTTAATAAGAACCGGTTTTAGCATAACAGCAGACTTCAAACCTGGAGGCTGGTCAGCTGCTAACCTTAGTATCCATTCATATTCTTTAATCTCCAATAAATTATTAATATCTTTACCTCTCAAGGATGTAAAGAGAATATCTATGACACTAAACTTAAATCTATGATTAGAGCCATGTGCATTAATATGTTCATATAAGGCATTCTTATCATTTGTTCTCCTAATTTCCGATTTATGTTCAATAATACGTTCTTTTAACTATCGGGTTGTCTTCCCACATAAAAGGAAGTACATGCAACACAGGTTGCTAAATATATCACATTATTGCTAACACAGGTGACTAGTAGGTTGAACTTATAAACTTTGTCAGTTGTCGGATGAATAAATATATGACTATTAGTACTTATAATGTCAATACAGCATGTACAATTCATATAGCAGAAGGTACCATGCTTAAGAGAGGACTGATAACTACAGCCCCCATTAAAGTCCTTGTAGCATAATTTACTTTTTAACGTTCTCATATTCCTATAGGAAAAATAGGGTCTATCATCCAAAACGGCCCTGACATCTGCAGATGCCATCAGTATGACCCAATTTTTTCAATAATCCGCTTAACCAAATGCGTCCTATCATTGAAAGTAGTAACATATCGAATTTTAAAATCCTTAATTATGTTCTTATTTAAAGTAGAAGTAGATTCATCCGCTGATATAAAAATTGGCTTAAGCCTTGTACACCTATCAGATATGGTACTAGCTTTTAAATCTAGCAGTAACTTAGAATCATTTCCACTACTCGAAAAATCTTTCATCATTTCATCCAACTGTAAGAGAAAACATGACTCATCAGTGTTCAACCTACTAGTCCTACTAAATTGAGTTGCTATTATTCCCTTAAAAACATGCGGAGCATGCATGCTGGTACTATGTATGTATTTACCAGCATAAACGTCCTTCTTGTGAACACTAGTATGAAGTAACCCTTCTTTTAAATTAATTTTAACATCGAAAAAAGTCATAAAACTATCTGAAAAGTCCATTTTAAACTTCAGAAAAACGGTAGTTGTTCAAATAATCTAAATAATCAACTAATTGGGAAGGAGACCCTTTCCAAATCAAAAAACAATCATCTACAAAATGTTGGTAAAAGCATACATTATTATTCATAGGGTTAATATTACCACAAATGTATGCCATTTCCCACTGATGTAAAACCAAATTAGCATAGGTGTTGGCTACTCATGTGCCCATGGCTACACCAGTGAGCTGCAAATAAAGTTGCCTATCAAACAAAAAAATGTTATTAGTTAAAACTATATCCAAAAGAGAAAAAATATTCTCTATATGCCTTGCTGGTAGAGAAGCTTGTGCGGTCAAAAATTCTCTAATAGGTTCAATACCAAAACCATTTGGTATAACCGTAAACAAGGATGAAATATCCAAGGTTACAAATAAAAAATCCCCTTGCTTTAGAGAAGCGGTATTCATACTATCAAACCAATGTTTTAATTTAATAATAAAGTCTGTAGTATCTTTCAAGACATTATGACACTGTAACAAAAAATTGCCTACAATGGCAGCGCTTTAGTTTTTTGGCTTATTTGGACAGAAGCATTGTCCCTCAAGGCTTGAGAATTTTGAAAATGCCTTCATATGGGAATGCTTATCCTGATTTGCTAAAGCGTTAGCAACAATTAAATATTAAATTGAGCCTAGATTATATGGCTCTTATGAATGATTACTTCTCTACTAATGAAAAAGATTTAAAAGATGAAATTGTGGCTATGGAAAGTGACATTATGGCTATGCCTTGTTTTACAAACATGCTTAACATATATCAGCAGATGCTTGATAGACTGCAGGCTCTTGATGACCGGCTTGAAGTTACCAAGAAGTGTAAACTTATGCGAGATATGGCTGATTTTCAGAGAGGTCATATATTTTCTTGGCCGAAAAATGATTTTTCTGCTAATAATAATAATAATAATAAGACTTATCCCAATAAAGCCTCCCTGGATACTTTGGATGTTTTTCCTGTGCTGACACCCGCTCATTCATCTCTTCACGAACCGGCATCTACTACTTCATCTAACTCTTTAGCTGAAGCTACGCCCACTCCAACTATATTGAAGACAGCTGATGTAAGTGCAGATTCGCACGTTAATGTTGAAGGAAAATGGAATGAAAGTGACAACGGACACACTAATAGCGCTAAGAAAACTCACCAACTAACTTTAAATCTTTTACAGAAGCGCTTTCAGCTGGACCAGCCCGAGAAGATACAAAAGCAGACTGTACCGAGAGGTCGATCTTTAACAAGGCAAACTGTGTCTTCAACTAAACATAAGAACGACAGCCCTTCAGGGCAAGGGAAAATGAGCCGACGATAACTAAAGGTACTTTGAATTTGTCTAGCTTCATTTTGGAAGCTTTTCATTATTCTTTGTTCCAAAAGGGGCTTAGTTTCATTCCTACGACTAGCGACGATTTAGTTGCTGCCTTGACTGATCTTAAACAATTTGTTAGGAATGTAAACTTAAAAGTTTTATTTAACAACTCTGCATTGGTTCAATCAGGCTGTAAAAGGTATAGTACATTTATACCTGTCAGTATTCCTGTTCTTACTGCTTACCATGATTGGTGTGAAATGGAATTGAGACGTCTATATTCTGATTCTATAAATTTAAAACGTTATAATTTAACATATAATGAATTTATGGCTTTGAAAGCATTACAGGTTGATAGCAGTATAGTCATTAAGCAGGCTGACAAGGGGGGTGTGGTGGTACTTATGGATCGAGATAAATATTTGTCATCCATGATCACCATCCTTGAGGATGGGTGTGCATTTAGACGTATTACATCTGTTGATGTTAAAAGATGCATTAGCTCAGTGAATATGATAATTTATGATTTACAGATCAATGGCGACATTGGTTTGGATTTATTTAATTTTTTACTGTGTCTTGTCCAGTCATTCCACAATTATATGGTCTACCAAAAATACATAAGTCATTATGTGATCCACCTATGAGACCTATAGTGTCTGGTAATGGCTGGTTAACTGAGCCTATCTTGGTTTATTTACAGAAACAGTTGCAACCTTTTTTGTTACAGTGTCACAATGTCTTGAAAGATACTACAGACTTTATTATTAAATTAAAACATTGGTTTCATAGTTTGAATACCGCTTTTCTAAAGCAAGGGGATTTTTTATTTGTAACCTTGGATATTTCATCCTTGTTTACAGTTATACCGAATGATTTTGGTATTGAATCTATTAGATAATTTTTGATCACACAAGCTTCTCTACCAGCAAGGCATATAGAGAATATTTGTTCTCTTTTGGATATAGTTTTAACTAATAACATTTTTTTTTTTTGATAGGCAACTTTATTTGCAGCTCACTGGTGTAGCCATGGGCACATCAGTAGCCAACACCTATGCTAATTTGGTTTTACATCAGTTGGAGATGACATAAATTTGTAGTAATATTAACCCTATGAATAATAATGTATGCTTTTACCAACGTTTTGTAGATGATTGTTTTTTGATTTTGAAAGGGTCTCCTTCCCAATTAGTTGATTATTTAGATTATTTGAACAACACTACCAGTTTTCTGAAGTTTAAAATGGACTTTTCAGATAGTTCTATGACTTTTTTGGATGTTAAAATTAATTTAAAAGAAGGGTCACTTCATACTAGTGTTCACAAGAAGGAAGTTTATGCTGGTAGATACATACATAGTACCAGCATGCATGCTCCCCATGTTTTTAAGGGAATAATAACAGCTCAGTTTAGTAGGACTAGTAGGTTGAACACTGATGTCATGTTTTCTCTTACAGTTGGATGAAATGATGAAAGATATTTCAAGTAGTGGACATGATTCTAAGTTACTGCTAGATTTAAAAGCTAGTACCATGTCTGATAGGTGTACAAGGCTTAAGCCAATTTTTCTATCAGCGGATGAATTTACTTCTACTTTAAATAAGAACATAATTAAGGATTCTAAAATTCGATATGTTACTACTTTCAATGTTAGGACGCATTTGGTTAAGCGGATTATTGAAAAAAATTGGGTCATACTGATGGCATCTGCAGATGTCAGGGCCGTTTTGGATGATAGACCCTATTTTTCATATAGGAATATGAGAACGTTAAAAAGTAAATTATGCTACAAGGACTTTAATGGGGGCTGTAGTTATCAGTCCTCTCTTAAGCATGGTACCTTCTGCTGTATGAATTGTACATGCTGTATTGACATTATAAGTACTAATAGTCATATATTTATTCATCCGATAACTGACAAAGTTTATAAGTTCAACCTACTAGCCACCTGTGTTAGCAATAATGTGATCTATTTAGCAAGCTGTGTTGCATGTACTTTCTTTTATGTGGGGAAGACAACCAGAAAGTTAAAAGAACGTATTGCTGAACATAAATCAGAATTTAGGAGAACAAATGATAAGAATGCCTTGTATAAACATATTAATGCACATGACTCCAATCATAGATTTAAGTTTAGGGTCATAGATATTCTCTTTACATGCTTGAGAGGTGGAGATATTAATAATTTATTGGAGATTAAAGAATATGAATGGATACTAAGGTTAGCAGCTGACCATCCTCCAGGTTTGAATTCTGCCATTACGCTAAAACCGGTTCTTATTAAAGTGCAATTAACCAGGCTATGCTGTTAGATTTTTGTGCATATGTTTATTTAATAGTTAGGTATATATGTAAAATGTTTTGGTTTTATATTATTGTGTATTTTAAAATTATATATTAATTTTTTATATATATGTACAGATTTTATTTTTGTATATTGTATGTTGGTCATATGATTTTTGGGCTGCATGTCATGTGACTGTTCTGACTCCTATTTAAATTTGATTGGTTTGTTGAATTTTTATATTAGTATTGAAGAAGGGTAGTAACCTGAAAGCTTTGCTATTGTTTTCATAAAGGTGTTTTTCTCGACATTTTGTGGTTTCATTTGCTACTATATTGCAGCACTTTGGATTTATTTATGGGTCAGGGTAGGCCAGGTCCTCAACTCACTTATCACTGGTAACTGCAGATGCCCATTTTTGGTGACATTAGTCAACATGACCAAATCACCTAGAGCCATATTTTACACTGTCAAGTGGCTAGCCCTGCCATGGTATGCAGTCTGTGATCCATGTTGTCCTACCTTGGACATACTCTGCACCACAGCAGATGCTCAAAGCGGTTAGGGTCATGAAACCAGATAAGGGGAGAGGATTGGATTTTATGGATGAGCCAGATTATGTGAGTAGGATGCACCTAATTCTGGAGAGTGGGAGTTATGTAAAGGTTTCTGTAAATAAGTTACCCGGTGCATACCAGCTGGTTAGATGAGTTCTCAATGGTTTATTCATTGAAGCTAGCATAGGCTTGCATACTTACCATTATCTAAATATGGTGGCACCACTGACACCGGTTATGTTCGGTTCACCAAAAATGCATAAAGACCTTAATAACCCCCCTTTTTGACCCATAGTGGATGGAAGGAAATCCATAATCTATGCATGTGCTAAACTTGTGGATCATAAAATCAAAGCATATTTGGCTATGGAACCCCAGATTTGTTGAGAATCCTGAAGTTTTTTTAGAAGGAGATAATACGTTAGAATTTAATGAGAATTACAATTTGTTAACAGTGGATATTAAAGATTTATACACTGTTATACCCCAGCCTTTAGGGATTGAGTGGGTACATGAATTTTTATTGTTTAAAGGGGTGGATATCCAAGAAATAAATTTGATCAAAACACTTCTTGAGATTGTTTTATCTAACAATTGAATTCTATTCAATAGGGAATTCTTCCTCCAAAAAATGGGGTGGCGATGGGATCCCCCTGTGAAGGTAGTTTTTCCAATAGCGTAATGGCATACCGGGAGAGAGAGCTCTTATTTTTGGAATGAAAAATTCATTGAAGAATCTGTTTGGTATACACGTTATCGGGATGACATGTTTTTCATATGGAAGGGTGATTATGATTCTGCTAAGGGTTTTGTGATGAATGTAAGTAAGCTTACTAGCATCTTACAATTTACATTCTAGTTTGAAACAAACACTATTAATTTCCTGGATGTACAGTTAACTAAATATGTGAGTAGTAATAGGTATGTAGCTAAAATGTTTTAGAAAACCTACCTATTCTAACACATTCTTACACTTTGAAAGCAATCACCCCAAGCTATCAGAAAAAAGGCTGTGATTAAGGGACAATTGGTGAGAGCAGCCAGAATGGTATCTTTGGACACTGATTTCTATTTTGAATGTCAAAGGTTGAAAGTCATGTTTCTTAAGAGGGAATACCCAGGGGACTTAATTGACCAACTCATTGTGGAAGTTAGTAGGAAAAGAGAAACTGGTCATTTTAAACCTATTCTTTGTAAAGGGGAGGTAGTTCAGGACGTAATAGCAGAAAATCAACAAGTCCTTCAGTTAAGTAATATGAATGCCCTTACTGAGGTTAGCGGCTATAATATCAGTTTCTCAACCCCTTATTCTTGTGATGATATCAGATTGAGGAACATTATAACCAAGAACTGGGCTCTTATTACTGAAGATAGCGCTATTCGCAATGTCCTGGGAAACATACCTAAAATTATTTTTAGGAAAGGATATAACCTCAAAACTATGCTGGAAAGCCATGAAACATTAAATGTATTTAATATAGGTATGACCCATAGTTCTCAACCAATCAGAGACACATCCAGAAAAAAGCAGGGACAATCAGGGACACTTTTAAAATATTAGTTATATTAACTTAAGGCATTAACAGAATTACAGAATGTGAATTAATATACATTTCTTGAAGTAAAATAATTATTCAGCTCTTAATTGTTGTCATTATTTATTAAGCATAATTCACCACTTTTGTCCAAAAGGCACCAGTGCTAAAAGGGATTAAGAGGAACAGAGCTAAAATTTGTGTCAAAATCAGGGACTTCCCTGAAAATCAGGGACAGTTGAGAGGTATGGTATGGCCAAATGTGGATGTTGCCACTATTGTAGGTACATTGAGGCTAGGAAGGATTTTCGAATTGCTAATAGAATGTTCAAAATTATGGGTAGATTTAAATGTGAGTCATCAGGGGTGATTTATTTAACTAGGTACCAGCAATGTGACAGATTATATATTGGGAAGACTGAGTGCCCATTAAAACAAAGGGTATATGAGCACCAGCACCATATAGTGAAACATATTAATAATGCTTTGGCTAAACATGTCATTGAAAACCCATCCCACCAGTTTAAATACTTAATTATTGAGCAAGTTGGAAGAAATATTAGAGGTGGACCATGGGAGCTGTTACTGAAAGAAAAAGAGCTGTTATAGCAACTTAAAACAAATGCGTATGCATTCCTGGGGTTAAAGGAATATTGTTCAATAAAGTGTGTTCTAAAATTAAAAACTTTGGAAAGGTAAAAGAAAGGGGCACACATACACACACAAACACACACACACGCACACACACATATATATATATATATATATATATATATATATATATATATATATATATATACATATATATATATATATATATATATATATATATATATATATATATATATATATATATATATATATATATATATATATATATATATATATATATATATTATATATATATATATATATATATATATATATATATACATACTTTATATATATATATATATATATATATATATATATATATATATATGTGTATGTGTGTGTGTGTGTGCTTTGATGTATATTTATTCAGACATGGCCCTGTGTTAATTAAGTATTTTTGTAATTGTTTGGTCTTCTTATCTGATTTTTTACTATACAGATTTTATATGTCTTTATGAGTATCCATTTCTATATGTATATGTTTAATTTCATAGTAGGGATATTTGTGTAAACATTTAAATTGCTGTAGTGGTTGGTTACTCTGATATTTGCATATTTTATATTGAACATGCATTGTTTTTGATCATATTTTTATTTGCATGAGAAGATTGTATGTTTGACTTTAAAGATGGGAATGAGGCAATTTTAGTAATTGAGAAACCTATTTAACTGTAAATTTCATAGTAGGATTTGTCTGAGGAAGTTCATTTTTAATTTTTGAATGAAAGTGCTTACAATAAACCCATTTGGGAAAAGGATCACTCAGTGTGACATCTTTTTTTTTGGTTTTAAAAGTTTTTTGTTTGTTCCAGTAGTTCTTTTGATTATTGGAATAAATTTACTCCTCTTCTGCTTGGTGTACAGTGAGTAATCATTTACTACAAACAATTTACTGTCTCCCACTTTTAGTACTTTGTCCTCCTGCCATAGTTTTGCCAGAATCAACTCCTTCTGCTGTTAGGATTGCATCTTTACTGTTAGATGGTCTAGGCTGCTTTCTCATAGCCAGGCTTGGAACATACACATGATGTGCCCTTTCAACTAACAACTCCTGCTGTAGAATACCAGTCCAGTTGCTTATCTGTGGTTTCATAAAATTAATACATTCTGTTCCTTCTAGCTTCCCTGGTACAGTGGAAAATCTCAGGTGTTCCCTAAGTGCTCTGTCCTCTAATTCTATTATTTTTTGAAGCATCTCTTCTTGAAGAGTTTCATATTCAGCCAGCCTTTTCTTCATTTCAACCTCTGATTTTTGTAGTTTGTATCACCTCATCTGAATATCTTTTTAAAGCTTTCTCCATTTTTTTCCATCCCTTTATTATTTGAGTTGATATAGTCCTTCAGTGTGTCATTTATTTTAATCAGCTCTGAGTAGATTAGACTTAATTTTTACTGGAAGTCATGTATTTCACCAAAGCTGGAGCTTGCACTGCTTTTTGCTGAATAGCTTCAGAATTTTTTCCAGTCTGTATTTTTTCCTCACCCTTTGTGATTGATTTTCTTTCAGGTTCTCTAAATTTCTTTTTTTTTTTTGCTGGCCTCCAGGCAATGCACTTACTAGCCAGTTACTAAAATTTACCCCCCCAAAAAAAAGAAAAAAAAATGAGTTTACTGGCTCTCTCTTTTGAGTTTCTGTTTTCACAGTTGGAGAGCTGAAATTAAGCTGCTACTCAATGTGCAGCCATCTTGGAGGTCCAATGTTGTATTTATTTTTGATCACAAAGGGGAATAGTCACAAAAAATAAATAAATAAAAATAAAAAATCCATGGCATGTCACAAAAAGAAATTGTGAGTTCTAAGTTTAAAACCTAAATTGACTGTACCCGATTCAAATCAAGAAGCACATATTTTATGTTTATGTTGATTGTACTGCAATATTATAATTCTATTTAATTTCTCCTGTCATGCTCATTATTATCACTGATTACTTGTTTATTGTGAAACAAATTCCTAGCAAAATATCATAGTGAAATTAATCATTTATACATGATAACAGTTAGGACAATACTGCTTGAAAGATATGGATTTCTTTTTTCCATTTTTTTATTTACAAAAAGATAACATATGTAAAACTATACACAATATTTACATAACCATATAAATTACTCTTTAAATTTGTACATAAAAAGGTAAAATGTGTTGCCAACAGATCATTACAAATTATACTTATCTAGCAATAATTTTAATTGGGTCCAGAATCTGGAATTGGATTGTTTACCATTTAATCTTAAATTGTAATCTTCTTGGCATACAACAGAAGTAAATCTAAGAAACTCAGTGAAGCTTGGTGGTGATTCACTTTTCCAATTTAAGGTAACTAGCTACTAACTACTAAAAGAAGGGAAGTATTGTGCTGGCTTTGAGAGATGGTGATGCAGGTGGGAACCACTCTACATCTTTATGTATCTCCTGTGTAAGGGAAGGAGCTGGTTCCCAAATATGCTTTTAGTGAGTTCAATGTAGACAGCAAACAAAATGGAATTTAAATTAACTCCTTGTAAGTGCATTGTCATTTCATGTTGTGCTGCTATTTAAACTTATAAACTAGTTGAATAACACCTGGGTTCAGTGCTACTATAGCACCAGGCAGGATGTTAACAAGAGTGTGGGGTTCTTAGCATTAAGGTTGGGTCTCACACTATAGCATTGCTGAACCTTGATGTTACTTAACTGATATTCGAGCATAATATAGCACTCCATGCATTACAGATTGCTGTAATCTCCAGTGAGAATTTAATAGTTTTTAATATTTTAGCAATTTTATGAGGGGTAAGAAACACTCAGTGGAAATATTTCCAAGTAAAATTGTTCAGAATGTACTAGATGTTAAACTGACATATTTTAAGACAAGGTATTTAACATCATTATCAGTGTACTTTATTAATTTATTGTTTATTTATTCAGTGACGTGTTAACCTGGAAAGTCCAGTGGGTCAGAAATCCATTTTCAATGGAGACCTGGGAGAAAAGCTCTATTTACAAATCAAAAGAAATATTTTAAGACAATATTATATTTACAAAAAGGACAGTAACAAAAAAAATGTTTTTAAACAATTTTTCAGAGGTTAGTGATACATAGAGTACTAAGTTTTATACAATCTAGTTGGTGTTGGTAGTATACACAGATTATTTTTAATGTTACTTAAATTATGGAGGAAAGACAGTAGATACCTTCTTATTATAAACATTTTGATGCATGTCAATACCTGAGCAGTTTTGGCGTGATAGTGAAATTAAGAGAGGAAAGCAATGCCATATCTTAACAAATATAAAGTCAAATCATATTTAGAGGATTTAAACAGGTCTTGAAATTGATAAGAGTCATACTACTATGCATTTCTTAGACTTAGTTTATGGTGAGCTATAGCTTGTGCAAGGGGCAGATTGTTTTTTTGAGAAAGTGATTTTTCTAAAGTGAATTTGAAATTTTTTAAAAGAATCCAGTTGTGAAATAGGGCATTCCATAGTTTGGATATGGAGTGGGAGTATAGGCTTTGTCCAGCCCTTTTATTAGGTTTGAAAGAACACCAACTACTCTTTAAAAATTAAAGCCTCCATAATATTATCTTTAAAACTCACAAAGACTATTCAAACATTTTCATTTGCTTAGTCACATAACAGCCAGACTTATCTTAGTGGTGATATCCACTCAAACACAGGCCCCGAATGCATGGTCTCATTAAACTCCCCAATGCAAATCAAACTACCTACTCCACATAAAAGTTGTGAAATACTACTATTAAACCTAAATCTTAGACATATGCTGAATAAAATGCAGGAAATCCATGGGACTCTCTCCCTTTACAACCCAGACATTACCAACCTTACTGAAACCTGGTTGAAACCACATATACCAGACATAGAATAACCCCACTTGGTTACAATATTCTAGGATATGACAGAATGGAAAATAAGGGAGGTGGTGTAGCAATTCTCTTTAAGAACATGCTCAACTTACAACCTGTAAACATAAGTATTACTAACATTAATAATGCAGAGCTACTCATAACCAGATTACAGCTAAACCAGAACAGTAATAGCCATCTACATCCCTCCAGGAAACAATTCCAGTACAATTGAAATCATTCTCCAAAATGTCTCAAAAGCCGTATCACAGGAAACCATTATTGCAAGAGACCTTAACACAGAATCCTCATAACTACCTAAACCTCCATGGTTTCACACAAATAATTTCTAACTCAACTAGAATTGAAAAGAAAACAGATAAACAATCTATTTTGGACTGGTTCTTCACTAATAAATAAAGTATTACCAAATAGCAGGGTGTCTCCAAGATCACTTAAGTGACCACTTTGGAACCTACCTTTCTGAGAAATTACAGTAACCATACTAAATTTATCAACTTCCACCAAATTTCTAATAAGAAATATCATAACTTACAGATTCTACTTAATATTCTTGAAAAATAGACTGGAGTCCTCTTAAGTAACTGCCCTTACATGCTGCTGTGCAACACTTAATGACACCTTCCTTACTATTCTAAACAGACTGACACCTCTTAAGTAACTGCCCTCAGATGCTGCTGTGCAGCACTTCAATGCCACCTTCCTTACTATTCTAAACAGACTGACACCTCCAAGAACAGTTCATGTCAAAGCCAACTACACACCATGCTTAACCCATGAGACTCATACCATCCTAAAACAAAGGGGCAAAGCATGGCAAACTTGGGGGGAAAATAAATCCCTCCAAAACCGTTTAATTTACCAGCAACTTAGAAATAGTGCTAAACATCAAACTAAACTAGACAAACAACACTACTCTTCTAATTTACAATGGTAATGCAGAATGAATCCACAAACATTCTTGAACACAATCAATAGCATATTTCATGCTGGCCAAACCACAACCCCACCCCCAACTTACCTGATAACATAAACAATATTGTTGAACAATTTAACATATTCTTCACTGAAAGTGTTTTAGCACTGATGAAGAATAGCAAGTCTCCCACAATGCCAACACCCAGCAATCCAAGAAATTTTGTAGATGCATTCTCATTTCAGATAGTCCCAAAACAAACTATTGCAAAACTATTAAAGAAGTTGAAACCCGCTTCACTGGCACCAGATAACTTGCCAGCAGAATATCTAAAATTAACAGCAGATGTTATTGTCTTCCCTGTCTCAGCACTTATAAACCACTCTATAACAGACCAGTATGTCCCAGCTATTTGGAAATTTTCATATATTGCACCATTACACAAAAGAGGTAATTCAACAGCACTAACAAACTACCAGCCCATTGCTATACATTCACCACTTTCTAAAATTCTGGAAAGATGTATTCCCTTTCAACTTCTTAAACACATTCTAAACAATAATCTCTCATTGTCACAGCATGGATTCCGATCACATCATAGCACTACTACAGCTCTTCTAAGTTTCACTAATATTATAAATAAATTCAGAGACAATGGCAAAATAGCATCTTCAGTCTTTTTGGACATGTATAAAGCACTCAATACAGTTTTCCATCCTAAGTTACTGTCCACTGTCTTAATATCAACCCTGATGCTGTTAACTTGTTTCATAGTTATCTATCTAGCTGCCAGCAAGCTGTGAAATGGAAGCAAAATCTATCCCCACTCCTTTCTGTTACACTCCTCACAAGCATCTTTCATACAATATGCAAATGATTCAACCCTCATATGTGCAGCATCCACAATAACTCAACTTCTTACAGTCACACAAAAAGCCTTCTCTGATTATCTGCAATTATACAGAGCAGAGTATATATTTTTTGGTTACAGAGTTTGTTAATTGTTGCTTAAGTCTGTGTTGAAACTGTTGTCTCTCTGTTCTGAGAGACTGATCTGCAAATATACAGAGCTGAGAATATTTTTTTGGTTTTAAAGTTTGTACTGTTAGTTGTTGCTTAGATCTCTGTTCAAACTGTTTTCCCCACCCCACCCCCATTTTCCACTGTGTCTTCAGTTGGTATAGTAACAGCTGCATTCAAATTGCTGGAACCTGTGTTCTGAGAGACTGCCTTACAGATTATCTGCAATTATACAGAGCTGAGTATATATTTTTTGGTTATAGAGTTTAATTGTTGCTTAGATCTGTGTTGAAACTGTTCTCTCACTGTTCTGAGAGACTGATCGGCAAATATACAGAGCTGAGAATATTTTTTTTTGGTTTTAAAATTTGTACTGTTAGTTGTTGCTTAGATCTCTGTTGGGACTGTTTTCCCCACCCCATCCCCATTTTCTGCTGTGTCTTCAGTTGGTATAGTAACAGCTGAATTCAAATTGCTGGAACCTGTGTTCTGAGAGACTGCCTTACAGATTATCTGCAATTATACAAAGCTGAGTATATATTTTTTGGTTATAGAATTTGTTAATTGTTGCTTAGATCTGTGTTGAAACTGTTGTCTCACTGTTCTGAGAGACTGATCGGCAAATATACAGAGCTGAGAATATTTTTTTTTGGTTTTAAAGTTTGTACTGTTAGTTGTTGCTTAGATCTCTGTTGAAACTGTTTTGTCCCACCAACCTCCCTATTTTTAGTTTGTAGTTTAACTTTGGTGGCTTTTTCAGTTGCCCGCCCCACTGTAGATTTGATCTGGGACATTCCCCCAGTCCCATCTCTTTACCACATTCTGACTAATAAACTCTTTCTGCACTTGCTTTTAGTTAAATTAAAAAGATTTAATTGCATTTTTTAAACTGTGTTTGGTCTAATATTGCTGCATACTCAAGTGTGCTAGCTTGCACTGCATGTGAATTGTTTTTTACTACTGTTTTTGCTACTTTTCTGTAAAAAATAAAAACGGTAAGCCTGTTTCCTACCTTTCCTGTAACTAGTGTTCCAGATACAGATTTGCTGTATCCAGGACTGTATGTAAGCTTCTGAGCCCCCAAGCCTTTTTGTGTTGGGGGAAGCCTTTTAGCTTATCAGTGGGAGTGGTAAGCACTAGGTAACCTGTTTACCACATAAGGAGTGGTTCTGGCCCATAAATTGTAGTTATTGGCCATTTGGGCAATCTCTTCCATCTCTCTCTCAACTTTCTGATTTGAAAGCCTGCATTTGCACTTGTTTCTGTCCTGTAACTCATCTAGTGCAGATGCAGATTCTTAGTTTTAGCACTTAAATTTGCTAGTTCATGCTCAGCACTTGTTCAGAACTTGCAAGCACTAAATAAGCTACTACTTACTATAGCACTCTATCTTCCTCATCCCCTTAAGGAAAACAGTTTTTGTATTTACTTTTCTCACTTGCTTAAAGAAAAACATCTCTTGTACTCACTTTCCTCACTTATCTAGAGGAAAATAGTTTTTTTATTCAGGCATGTCCAAGGGTCAGCTCCCAGTGTTCTCTCCTGTCTATCTGATGAATTTGGACATCTTGAGGCAGTGTAGAAATTGCCTCATGTACACTGACAACCCTCTCCTCCTACCACCTAACACTACAATCTGTGAGAGATGCACTTATCTAGCCAAACTGGAGGTAAAGCTCTCTCTAACCAAGACTGAACTTGACAGTCATGACGAGAAGGTAAACATTTGCACCACACTACACTCATCACATAGTCTTACTAAATCTACGCCACCAAAATCCACACACAGTAACACAAAAACATTCACGGAGGCTCTCAATAATAATCTGTCTAAGCAACAGAGACCTCCAAAGCAGAAACGCAAGCAACCTCCATCCCCCAACACAACCCAAATGATACATAGCCCACAGACTCAGTGTGCCACTCAACCACAGCCAATAAGGCAAAACAACGTACCCAACCCACTAGTCATAGGTGACTCTATAGTCAGGCACACTGATGTCCCACTCACCAGGCTAGACAAGGAGAAGTTTACTGTCAGCTGCCTGTCAGGTGCCAGGATCCACCACATAACCCATGCACTCAGGTCACTCCACACCAAGTACAAATATGACTCTGTTATTGTCCATGCTGTTGTGAATGACCTGAGACATACCTCCCTGGACTACATGAAAAGAGACATGGAAGAGCTCTCCAATCTTGTAGCCCAGGCAGGTATGACCCTAACCCTGAGTAGCATTCTGCCATTGCCCAGAATGATACCACAGTATAAGGACAAAATGATCAACTTCAAAAATTGATTAAGCTTCTGGTATCATTCGAAGGGGATCCAGTATCTGTCTGCTTGGGATGAAAAGGTCGACCGACCACGATGCTTTTCCACAGATGGCCTGCATTTGTCGCCCCTGGGATTCCAGATACTGGCTAAGGCTCTTGCTGCCCCATATAGTGCCTTTTTTAGGCCGGGTTCAAATAAAAAATTCACCACCATAACAGGAACAGGCAAACAAAAACTGAAGGTAATGCTACTCAATGCTAGAAGTCTAAATCTCAAAATGCACTCAATCAAGGCACTCCTTAAAATGGAGAACATCGATATCTGTGCAGTGACTGAGACCTGTTTCAAGGCTTCAGAGAACACCCCTGCACTACCAGGCTATAACTCTTACCACACTTTTCGGCCATGTAACCTGGACTGAAACACCAAAGGTGGAGGTGTGTCCATATTCATTAAGCATATCCACACCTCCAGGCTAGTTGCTCAGCATAATGCATCTGAGGTTATCCAAGTGCAACTAACAATGGGCAAAACTGCAATCCAAATTGTAGCTTGCTACAGATCCTCCACCATGCCCCAGGATTCCCAATCCTCTTTTCTTGATGTACTGGAAAATATTAGGGTTCAACCAAACACCCTAATAATGGGCGACTTCAACTACCCCACCATTAACTGGGAAAACTACTCGTGTACCAACTCCTTAGCTCAATGCTTTCTGGAATTCATAAACTCCAATGCCCTAGATCAACTTATCCACACCCCCACCAGGGGCAACAATATCCTAGACCTAGTCATTACCAACATGAGTGACCGGTGTTCCACACCTGAAGTCAACTCCTCGTTGGTCCGATCCAACCATAAGCTTATCACCCTTAATATCCACATCCCCCCACCCCCCATTAAGGAAACTGCAGTAAAAAATTTCTCCAAAGCCAACTTCATGCTTCTTAAGACAGAAGTGGTGAACTTCATGACACCCATGTAGATGGACAATACAGTTACAACTGCTGAATCCTACACAAATGCTTTCCATAAACACTTACACAAGTGTATGGATCATGTTATCCCAAACAGAACCAAGACACTATCCTCCAAAAAAAGGAAGTCAGTCTGGTGGTCCCCTGCCATAAACAAACTGTACAACAGAAGGAAGAAACTGTTGCAAAAGAGAGTAAAATCCCATGAGTGGAGGAGCTCCCTGGTCAGCCACAGTAAGAAGCTGAGATCCCTTATAAGATCCTCCAAAGCTAGCTACGAAAACAAAATTGCCACTAAATCCAAGGACAACCACAAAGCATTCTATAGCTATGTCAAGAATCTAGATGACAACACCCAGATCTGCTCTGAGTTACAGCACAAAGGCACAAAAATTACAGAACCAACTGATATTGGCAACATCCTGGCAGATTGGTTCAGTGCTAACTTTACCCCCCCCCCCTCACGCCCTAAAGGGCCCATATCTATACAGGAAGAATGCAGAGGCCCTGTAATCACAACTACGCAGGTAAAAGCTACACTCTCTAAAGCCAAAAACACAGCATCCATGGGACCGGACAACATCCCAGGCTGCGTTTTACATGAACTTCAGAACAAACTGGCTCCCCACTTAAGCACCATGTTCAATAATAGCCTTGCATCAGGTTTTATGTTCATTGAATGGGACACAGCAACAGTTATCCCACTCCACAAATGGGGAGCCACCACTGATCTCGGGAACTATCGACCTATTAGCCTGACGAGCCTGGTCTGCAAGGCCATGGAACGTATCATCATGTAACTCATAAACAAAGACATTGGTAACCTCCAAACTCTGAATCCCACCCAGTTCAGGTTTGTGAAAGGCAGATCATGCCTCCTAAACCTGATCAACTTCTTCAAGGCAGTCACCAAAGCCGTGGATGAGGGTAAGGTGGCTCACACAGCCTATCTTGACCTCGCCAAGGCTTTCAACACCATTCCCCATTCTGGAATTATAGCTAAACCCACTAAACTAGGTATAAATCCCTACGTCACAAGATGGGTTGCCAACTGGCTCACTGACAGAACCCACACTTGTAAAGTTGCAGACTCCAAATCTGACCTCAAGGCAGTGACAAGTGGAGTGCCGCAGGGTTCCGTCCTGGGACCTCTCCTGTTTGGTATCTACTTCTCTGAAGTACAGGCTAACACAGAAAGCCTCTGGCTGATGAAGTTCGCAGATGACTGCAAACTAGGAGCCATAGTCAAGTCCCCAAATGATGTGGACATCCTACAGAAGGGCCTCACTGAGACAGATGCCTGGTGACAGAGCCATGGCCTCAAGCTCAATGCCAAAAAGTGCAGTGTCATCCCCTTTGGTAAAAACTCTGTACCCATGAACTACCACATAGGCAGCAATCTACTTAACACTGAATGCATGATAAGATACCTTGGGACTCAGGTGGACAGTAGTCTCTCCTTTGATAGTCACATTGCCGCAGTAGTAAGGTAGTCCTTCTACATGGTATACCTCATCATAAAAGGGTTCTCATCCAGGAAAAAAGAGGTCATGGTTCCCCTCTACTCGTCACTCATTAGACCCATTATAGAGTACAACGCCCCTTTTGGAATGTAACTCACAAGACATCTGCAGCAGCTGGAAAGACCACAGAAGTACCTCACAAAGAGGATTACTGGCCTCAAACAAATGCCCTACACTGACCACCTCAAAAAACTCCAACTTTACTCCGTAGCATATCGCCTACTCCGAGGTGATCTCTGCCTAACATGTAAAGCTATGTCAAACCCAGAGCTGTTGGACATGCTACACCTAAAGAAATCCCAATCCCTCCAAGCCACATGCTCTAGGGACCTAAACCTTGTCACCACAATAAACAGGACATGCTGGAGAGACAGATTTCTGTCCCAGAGACTTCCTATACTCTGGAACAAGCTACCCATCTATGTCAAGCAAAGTTCTTCATTAGTACTCTTCAAGAAAAATCTTGATGAGTGGATGGGAAATAGGAAATACACCCCGGGGATCACTTCTGTGTCTCTGCTGAACAGTGGCACCAGAAAATAATTTTCTTGGGTGGCGTAAGCTATGGTACCTTGCTGGCTAGGCTTACGTAGGCCCTTGGGCCAATAGCCTAGTACCTACCTATAAACCTATGATATTGAAACATGGCTAGCAAACTCACAACTCATTCCCAATCCTAATAAAACTATACATATGATCTTTCTTACATATAAATCTACTAACCTGCCAGCTAATGTTTATATCACTGCTAGTAATAATACTAGGAATTTCCCAGATTCCCAAACAAAACTATTAAGTGCCCTAATCAACAACAGACTAAAATTTGACATACACATTTCTGACACAGTCAAAAAGGTTCACAAGAAAATGGGAACAATGTATAGAAACAAAAAATTCTTAACAGACGCTGCAAGAATACCCATAGTTAGAACCCACCTTCTCTCATCGCTCTTATATGCATCCCCCATACTTAGCAACCTCAAAAAGTCAGAACTAAGTAAATTAGAATTTAGAATCATGTTATAATAAGATTGCCAAATTTGCAACAGATTCCACACATTCAACCCATCACTGTCAATACCTAAAAAGTAATTCTTGGTTGGAACTACCTCATATTATGACCTATAACCAGTTAATAATGTCTCACAAAATAATGCAGAATCCTGACAACGTACCTTCCCTAAAAAAAACTTTTGTAATCCTACTCTAATATTCGTACTCTTTGATTATCTAACAAAGACTTACTCCAAGTAACCAAAGTATCCTATACAGCAGACAACTCTCTTTACTCCAACTTTGGTGCTAAAAACTGGAATACCCTTCCACATAGCATTAGATCCATAAGCAATCTTAATCATTTCAAAATATCTCTCAAAAGACACTTATTTGAATCCGGCTTTGCACATGTAACACCCCATGTTAATTATTAACTTAGCATTACAATTTGGCTGTATGTACTAACTCTGTTGACATATCCCTTCTAACAACACTACTTCTCTATAAGTAGTTACATTCCTAGCTGCAGCTCTCACCACGGAAGCATTACTAACTATGCACTACTTTGCCTAAGTGATTCTCCCTGCTTAATGTCCTAACTAATGTTATGTTCCTCCACATATATAAATTCAACCATATATCTGTCTATGTTCAAGTGTTTATAAAGTCTTGTTCTATTTGATACTATGTATATATTTTTGTTTTTATATTTTTATCCTGTAAATATGTTAACACTCATTTTTTGTCAGATTTGTTTATAACTTCTATTACTTCTTGTGATAATTTGTATGTAAGCTTAGACTGGAGCTTTTCTCCCCGGGCCTCCACTGAAAATGGGAACTGTCCCAGTCGGATCATCCCGGTAAACAGATATAAAATAAATAAATAAATAAATAAATTTAGGAGCTGTTTTCTAGCAGACGAAAGATTTCTGGTGGTGATGTAGAATTCTAATATAGAATGAAGTGATGGGCAATAAGGGCAATTATCTGAGTTGCATATTAGTTTATGAGCAAGAGTTAGTTAGGCATAATGAAGGTAGAGGGGCAATTCAAGTCATTTCAATTTCTTAATGGCCTGACAGTGGTGTGTTTGGTTTGGTGGTCCAGAGGCAAATTGTGGAATTTATAATGACATGATTGTAGTGTCTTACTTAGAGATGCATGAAGGTTAGTAAAAATGAGGGAACCATAGAAGAGGCAATGGATCAGGAGGGTATTTGCCAGTTTTATTTTTATGGGTTTATCCATATCGAGCTTATGTCTGTGGAGTTTGCCTAGTTTAAAATATGTTTTTTTTTTATTGTGCTTAGACTATGTTGTTCAAAGGATAGTTTATTATCAATGATAAATCCTAGTAATTTTGCTGACGTCACTGCTTTAATTTCAGTCCTGTTATGGGAATAGATCTTAATGTCATGTGGAGGTGGTTTAGACAAAAATAATAGCAGTTTAAATTTTTGGGGATTTAGTTGTGCTTCATTTAGCCAAATTTATATGGCTGCAAAGGCCTTCTGTGTTATTTCTAAGAGATCTGAGAAGTTATTGGAAGATGATATAATAGTAAAATCAACAGCATATTGGATAAGTGAACTTTGAATGGAGACAGAGTGAAGATTATTTATGAACACATTGAAAAGCAAAGGACCAGGAATAGATCCCTGAGGGACACCTGTTTTGTTAACTATGTATCCAGATTGCTTGTTTTGTCATTTGACCGATTGTTGTTTGTTATTTAGGTAGTTGGAGAACCAGGTAAGGGTATGTTGGGAGGATCCTAAGGTTGCAAGTTTTTGTATTAGTTTAGTATGTGATAATTTTCTGAAAGCTTTGGACAGGTCTACCAAAACTACTGTTGTTAACAGACCAGTGTCCACAGCCATGTTCACAGCATCAGTAAAGGAAAGTAGGGCCAAAGTAGTACTGTGTCCAGGACGGAAACCATGTTGGGTGGGGGCAAAGAGATTATTGTCAGAGAGGTGTTTTAGTAGCTGACTTACGGAAACCATGTTGGGTGGGGGCAAGGAGATTATTGTCAGAGAGGTGTTTTAGTAGCTGACTTACGGAAACCATGTTGGGTGGGGCAAGGAGATTATTGTCAGAGAGGTGTTTTAGTAGCTGACTTACGGAAACCATGTTGGGTGGGGGAAGGAGATTATTGTCAGAGAGGTGTTTTAGCAGCTGACTTACGGAAACCATGTTGGGTGGGGGAAGGAGATTATTGTCAGAGAGGTGTTTTAGTAGCTGACTTACGGAAACCATGTTGGGTGGGGGAAGGAGATTATTGTCAGAGAGGTGCTTTAGCAGCTGACTTACGGAAACCATGTTGGGTGGGGGAAGGAGATTATTGTCAGAGAGGTGTTTTAGCAGCTGACTTACGGAAACCATGTTGGGTGGGGGAAGGAGATTATTGTCAGAGAGGTGTTTTAGCAGCTGACTTACGGAAACCATGTTGGGTGGGGGAAGGAGATTATTGTCAGAGAGGTGTTTTAGTAGCTGACTTACGGAAACCATGTTGGGTGGGGGAAGGAGATTGTTGTCAGAGAGGTGTTTTAGTAGCTGACTTACGGAAACCATGTTGGGTGGGGGAAGGAGATTATTGTCAGAGAGGTGTTTTAGTAGCTGACTTATGGAAACCATGTTGGGTGGGGAAGGAGATTGTTGTCAGAGAGGTGTTTTAGTAGCTGACTTACGGAAACCATGTTGGGTGGGGGAAGGAGATTATTGTCAGAGAGGTGTTTTAGTAGCTGACTTACGGAAACCATGTTGGGTGGGGGAAGGAGATTATTGTCAGAGAGGTGTTTTAGTAGCTGACTTTTTATAGACTTTTCCAATAATTTAGATAATGGGGAGTACGAATGGAAGTGGGGAGATACCTAGTTAAGTTGTTTGTGGTTCCACCTTTGTGCGATGGTGTCATGATGGATTTTTTTCCAAATTTGAGGGACTGAGGACTCTGAGATGGCTCAATTAAATAGCATACTGATGGGATAGGCTATTGCTTTGGCACCAAGTTTCAGATATACGGAGGGGAGGTTATCAGCTGATATGAAGCAAGGTCTTAGTTTATTTAGCAATTTAAGTACTAGACAAGTGGGCACTAGTCTTAGGGAGAATGTTGGAATTGTTGAGGTGTTGTTGGTGATATCATTCTGGAGTGTGGGTGTATGCTGTAGCCCTTAAAAGCTGAGTTTGAGGTGGTTATCTTGTTGGGGGTTCATTACTTTTGGATAGGGATTCTTTGACAAGTTTAGGAATGCTATCTATTAAGTGGGAGTTGAAAATATGGACTTTTGTTGTGGGTCTTTGTCTGGAAAAGATGACAGGTTTTGTGTTGTCCCAGGATTAAGGAGTGAAGAAACTGACTTGCAGAATTTTTTGGAGTTATTTCTTGAATTAGATAGTTGTGAAAAGTATTTTTTTTGTCATTTAACTAGTTTCTTTACTTTATTACAAAGCTGTTTGACATTAATTTCATTTGTTTGATTTTTGTTTTTATGCCATTCTTTCCAGGGTTGGTATCTTGATCAGAGCATTTGGATAGTGCAGTGGTAGAGTGGTTGCATTGTCACCTCACAGCAAGAGGTTCTCAGGTTCAATTCTTAGCTGGGGTGCCTTATGTGCAGAGTCTGCATGTCCTCCCTGCATCTGTGTGGGTTTCCTCCGGTTGCTCTGGTTTCCTCCCATGTTACAAAGACATTCGTTTGGAGCATTCCTCCCCGGGCCTCCGCTGAAAATTGGCTTTGTTCCAAGTCGGACTTTCCTGCTAAATAAATGTTAAATAAATAACATATTTGTTTAGCTGGTTTTGTAAGCCAGGGAGCATAAGTAAGTTTTTTCCTTTTGCATCAAAGAGGGGCTAAAGTGTTTAGGGTATTAAGGAGGGTCTTAGTAAAATGATTTACTGCTTCTTCTAATGGTACGATTTTTAATGGGGTCCAATTGTGAGTATTTAGGGCATTGTTGAAAGTTGTTTGGCTGAAGTCAGGTTTCTGGATGCTCTATAATAGTGGGATTTTGGTACATGAGTATGGGTTCTATGTGTTTGGGCAGGTAGATGGTCATTTAGAATGCTAGGGAAGGTACCACTGTTGGAATATTTGTGTGGATCCAAAACTAGGATCTAATCCAAGGTGGATTCTGGTTGCTTATTTAGTATTCACCTCGGGCATGTGACCAGCTGTGTATACCTGTACAGGGTAATACAATTAGCAGGGGAGTCTGAGGTTAAATATTGCCAGTTAATTAAGCATCTCCAACAATGATGGTTTTATTGGATACATTTTGGGTTGTCAAAGATAAAAAATCTTCAACATTAAGGATGTTTTGGCCTGGGGGAATATATATTGCTGCTATGCATAGCTTTTTACTATTGTTCATTTGCAATGATGCTAATAGAATTTCCATGTTGCTGAAGGTTGGGACAGGTTTGGGAAATGATGTAATGGTTAAAGAATTGCAATAGATTACAGCTACACTGCCCCCTTTCTTTGTGAGTCTGTATTTTGAAGGAGATTTTAACCACTTGGAACTACTCCAGTGTTTAATATATGTGGCTTTAGCCAAGTTTCTGTGACAGCTACTATATCAGGCTAAGGCATGTGTTTCTAACCACTTTCTCACAGCTTTGTCATGCAGTACAGTGCAAATGCATGAATAAAATATGTAAGAGACTTGCTGGTCTGCATGCCAATCCAGAGCATGTGTAACAGTCCTATCTTGGTTTGTGATTTATTCATATTTACTGTTAAAAGGAAGTACAACTGCGAGCAACAGTGAGCAGAAGCTACTGCGTGCATAATGGAATTCCTTTTGTCTGACCTTCAGAACTTGTAAGGTCAGAACATCTTTACAGTACTTACTTTAGTATTTAGTTGTATATTGCTGGTGTGATTTTTGTCATAGAAGTTGATTTAAGTTCTCTTTGAATTCTGCGGTCACTGATATTGATTAGTCTTTTCTTTTATAATATTTTATTCGATTGAAGATGAATATGGATTCCTTAAATGAGCATGGAATTAATGATTTCCTAAACACAAATATCTTGTATAGTGTAATAACAGATATGCATATTTATAGGTAACACCTGATAACACTAGTGATCTGTGTTCCTCGTGTCAAAAGTTGGATGATTTTTGGATGATTTGCTTACCCTTATTAGAAGTAAATCTAGACTTACTGATGATGAGTGCACTTGTGTAACTGGCATGGCATGGAAAACTGTTGTTACATATTTACATATATTAATGACTGGACTGGTGAAATAATGTTATACAAAGAGGAGATAAAACACATTTAGGAAATGATGCATCTATTGTCTGCAAAGATCGTTCAATCCCTATGAAACAAGATGATGCCCCTGACAACTTTGGAATTCTGGATGCAAGTATTCAGCAATCTGAGGATTCGGAGTGTTTAGAAGGAAACAAAAAAAGAAAGAAAGAAAGAAAGGAAGACAGAAAGAAAGAGAAAGAAAGAAGTTCACAACAAATAACAAGGAAGAAAAAGAAACTGATTAATGACTGTAATGTAAATAGACACAGATCACAGGGAATGACAGCATTTAGTCTACAGAAAAATGCATCATTTTCCAAAAGAGAAGGCAGAAAAAAGAGGAAAGGAAGAATCAAAACTGAATATGGAAAGATTGAAGAACATTACTGTAAGAAAAAAGAAGAGAAAGACACGTGTTGATTACATGGCTCAAGCTGTGGCTATACAAGGAATTGTATGCTTACAAATGTAATAAGCAATGAAAACGTGGAATTAAGAAGACTAATGGTGATGAAGATCATTCCTTTGATAGAGCAGATATTACTGTATTAGAAGCTGAAGAGTCTTCAGAGCTGGTGAGCAAAGATGTTCTTGTAATTGGAGATACAGTTATCAGAGGAACTGTCACTTATATTTGCAGAAAAGTTAATGAACATCGAATGCTTGCCAGAAGCAAAAATAGAAGATGTGAGGCAAGCCTTGGAACGCCTTAATCTAGTGAAGTACGGATCTGTTTTTATTCATGTTAGTACAAATGATGTCATCCACGAGGGCTCTCTGGTTCTTACAGCCTTCTTACATAGTATAGCTTGCACTGGTATTAGGATGTATTTTTCACAAATCACATATAGAAAAGACAGTCAGGTCACCATAATGAAAAGATTTTTTGGGTGAATACCTACATGGAAAAATGTCTTGTTTTAAAAAATGGAAATGTGTAGAGCATCCAACCTTGTTTTGGGCACACATGTGCTCAGACAGGATGGCTTGCATTTGTCAAGATTAGGGAAAAGAATATTAGCAGCAGATATTTTGCAATATTTCACAAACAATAGAGAGGATTTTTGCCAGGTCGAAAATTTAACAGTTCACGGGTAACAACATTTGATGTATCTCTGATGGTTAATGATGCTAGGACCATTATTAATAAAGTTTTTTTTATTGTAAAATTTGCTATGCTACAAAACTGATGTTGTTATTGTTTGTGAAACATGGTTAAAGAACAATGCCTGCAAAACTGTTCTGTCAGGATATAAATATTTTTACTCTAACTGACATTCTAACAAAAATCAGGTGGAGGTGTTATGATAGGGATTAAAGATAGTTATGAGACCTGTGATTATTACATTTTCAATGATAACACCAACACTAAAGAGTGTGTAACTGTGACAATAAAGACAATCCTGGAACATATAACAATTGTTGGAGTGTCTAGACCACCAGAATCAAGCGCAGATGACCTAGAGGAATGCATACATTTCTTGCATGAAACACAGGAGGGAAAAATAATATTAGCTGGGGACTTAAATTTACCAGAAACAGACTGGAATAATATTGATTTAATAACATTAGCAAGGAAATTATTCACAATGTATATTCAGGAACAATAACTGCTTCAGATTATAAAAAAAAATCTACCAGGGAATGGAACATGCTAGACATTGTTTGTGTTCCTAAAGAAATTACTATTACTTTAAGTCAAGTTGTGATCATGGGGTTATAAAGATTAATTTGTTGCTAGATAATTCTGCCAAACTGAAACCTAAACCAATGCACAGAAGGGTAATTACAGATTATATGGAAGCAAAAATGTCACTATGTAAAACTAACTGGAGTGATATGCTCAGTGGAAAAACTGCAAGTGGAATGTGGAAAGTTTTGAAAGAAAAATTGAGTGCAAAAAATGTTTAACATCAGGATCTAGGCATACAACATCAGGGGGATATATATTTCCATAAAAATAAAATATCTGATTAGGATGAGAGATATAAAATATAAAAAATGGAAGACAGGCCAAACTACAACTTTGAAAACTGAAATAAACAAGCTGGACAAAAAAAATTAGGCATAGCATGAGACAAGCCCAAGAAAAATTTGAAGAAAAAAATATATAAACATACTGAACATAATAGGAAACCTTTTTATAGCTACACAAGATGTTGGAGTGAAGACATACAAACTGATAAACTGTGTGCAGATTCTAAAATTTATTCTCAGACACAACAGATTATAGATATATTTACAAAATCTTATGGAAAACATTTTGGCTCCACAAAAGGGGTGATAAGTTGTCCTAGTGACATCCAGGTAACTCTAGATACTGGAATCAAATTAGATTATATTGAAAAAGAACTGCCCAAACTGGATCCAAACAAAGCACAGGGAGGAGACGGAATTAGTAACTATGACTGAGAACACTTCAGCAAGAACTTACAGTACCGTTATATCTATTACTCACCAGGTAATATACATATGGGGAGATTCCTCAAGATTGAGACACGCGCTTATTAAACTTGTCTTTAAGGGAAAGGGGAGTAGGACTAACCCAGAGTCATACAGACCCTTAAGTCTACTTTCATGCTGTGGAAAAATAATGCAGAAGGTAATATTGGATAAGTTATTGTCAGAAATGGATAGGTTGGGACTTGAAACCATACATCAGCATGCATATGTTGAAAATAGATCTATTACCACCTGTAACATGATGTTCTATAACTATATAACAGCAGCTATGAATGAAAAATTGTGCTGTGATGCCATTTATATAGATTTGATTTCAGCATTTGACAGGGTCATACACAAAACACTGATCAATAAATTAGAACAACTAGGTATTGATTTAGTCTTAATAAGATAGATAGCTGCATGGCTTACAAATAGGACATGACAAGTATCATACAGCAACTAGAGAGTTTAAATTCTTGGTTACAGTCAGGGTGTCCCACAGGGCTCTGTCCTAGGCCCTTACTTGTTTAGAGTGTATCTTTAAGACCTAACATTTTCATTTGAAGTGTTCCACAGTCTATATACAAATTACCTGAAATTGGGTAAACTGATTACATGTATTACAGATAAGGCATGTCTGCAAAAGAACTTGACTGACTTGATCATTTTGGCACATGAGAATAATATGCTGACAAATACATCAAATGCTAAGCATGTGAGATTTGAGAGACATAAATTGAAAGGTAAATATTTAATACAGCACACAGCGTTTGAAGCTGTAGACTCATTTAAGGACCTAGGTATATGGGTAAATCCAGATATGAGTTTTTCTAATCATATCAACCAATTGGTTAATGATAGTTATAAAACTATTGCTTGTATAAAACGATTTATAAAGTCTAGGAAATCAGAACTGGTGAAGTCATGGTTTGTCAGTTACATTAGACCCAGACTTGAGTATGAATGACAATACGGAAACCTTATAAGAAAAAAAACATGAGTAAACTGGGAAGAGTACAGCAGAAATATACCAAGGGTATCCATGGATGTGAAACTTTAAGTTATCATGAAAGACTGAAATATATGAACTTGTACAGTGTCTCTTATAGATATCTAAGAGAAGATCTTCTTCAGCTATATAGGGCATTTAGGGACAATTACCTCTGGAATGTTTGGGATTATCAAAAAGTACTAGAGAATCATCAGACATCCCATGTAGAAGAGTCTATAGGAATGAGAAGTGTAGTAATTGGTTCTCTGAGAGATCAGCTGATGCATGGAACAGACTACCAAATTACATTAAAGTAAGTACTAGTTTAGATATTTTTAAGAATAGCCTGGACACTTATTATGGGAACAAGTGTTTTGGTATATTGGCAAGCTAGAAGTGCATTTATGCCCACGCTTGAAATATTTGTGTGTATGTATATATCTGATCTGTAACTGGAGGAAACACATCAGGTATCTACAGTGTCTCTTCCAGGGTCTACACCCATTTTAAGCGTTTATTGATCTGTATTGAGTGCAACATTTTGTAACACAGCAGCAGTCTATATGGCTGTATACTTCTCAGTGTCCTGAATGCGCTTCATTTTTCTGACATCACAAGTGATGTGTGAGTATTTCTAACTCACACAGCCAATTTACACCTTTCACAACCCTCTCACGCAACAACTTGTGCACTCCTCTTCAAATGGTGCATTTTATTTAGCCATACACTAAAGGTATGCCCCAGTCCCCATTTACATACAAAATGCTCTTCTTAAAAATAGTTTTCGTTTGTTGTTATTGTTTTAATGAATGAAACAAAATCTAGCACGTTTAAAAAATCTCAGCAGTAGAATGGCAGGTTAGTTATATAACAAAATCAAATTTTTCCCCAAAATAAAAATCTTGAAAAGGACACTTCAAGAAAAGCATTAGTACAGGATGCAGCTATACAGGTTTCCCTGAAGACATAACACAGAATAACTAAGAGCATGAAAAAGGATGAAAAGGAAGTTAAAAGGGAACAAGCCAAGTGCAGAATGATGCCATATTTGTCATCCATCTTATTCATACACATTAAAATAAAATAACTGCATATTTATAAAACACTAAAGAAAGCCACACACCAAAAGTCCAATTGGAAAGTTGCAAATTAATGTAATGTACTGCAGAGAGTCCAACAATTATGCTCCAGATTTAGGGAAAAGACAGCTATTAAGCATCATTATGATGCAGCATAACAGTAGTGAGAAGCTGAAACTGCTTTAAATACTGTTCTATTGTTCACATTGTCATGAAAAAAAAAATCTTGACAACATTGTCATTGTAGAATTTTATACTACCATACCATGGCACTGATGGGTCTATATAATTTTGTTGAAGATTCATTACCACAAGCCTTCATTCATCAAACCAAATACAGTGAACATTGACTACAATGAATGACATACCCAGGGAAAGGAATGAGTTGCCCAGCATTCCGAATGTCACACAAAGCACAATATTTCAAGCCCACCACACCCCCTAACTATATATACCAACTCCGAGATCACACTGCAGTGGGGAAAAGGACAAATTTCCATTGATGGCCAACTCATTCCTTTCCCTGAGTAAGTCGTGCATTGAAGTGAATGTTCGCTGTATTTGGCTCAATGAATGAATGTTTGCTGTAATGAACCTTCAGTAAAGTGATGCACACCCAGCACTGACACCTGGGTAGTAATCATGGTTTTATACTTCCACACCATGGTACTGACACCTGGGTAGTGGTCAGTGTTTTATACTTCCACACCATGGCACCGACACCTGGGTAGTGTTCAGTGTTTTATACTGCCATACTATGGTGCTGGCATGGCAGTTACTTAGTAAAGCTTATCATGATGTACTGCAAAAGTTAGTTGAGGGTCAGACCAGAAATACAAGTATTTCTAATGGTTTACTTACTGAAAATGTTCACCTTGTTGTCAGGGCACAGTTCATGTATACGGAAGAGGCTTTTGTAAATGTCAAAAAAAAAAACAGATCCACAATTTTTTTAATTTTTAACAATAAGCCATGCGTGGATCATGTCAAGGATGCTCATTGTTATGTCCCTTGATATTGGTAGGCGATAATAAATAAAGCACGAAGACCAGCTCACAGGAACGGACTACACTTTAATATGAGCGCTTTCGTCGGTGTATAACCATCTGACACCTTCAGATTAATGGGACATAAAACATCACTTCCATTTAAACAAAAAACATCACTTCCTTTTATACAAAATATCAGTCACATGATCCCTAAATAATACATTTCTTAAAAAGTTTGCATTCAAGTGAAATAAAATAAAATCCACTACATCACCACAATGCCTTCTTCAATACAATCAGGAATGTTTGTGCAACATAAAAGAAATAAAATGCAATATGCAAGTTGACCATAGCCTGCTCATTTATACAAACATTGTGAAATACCACTAATTTGAGAATGTTTTCAAATATGAAAATCTGCCTTTAATTTTAGTAAACTAGAAATGGAAGCCATATCATTAAGTCCAGGTGGATGTGTGGCATCACATCTCAGTTGCCACACTAGTTCCTTGTATTCAAGGAACAATGGGGTGCCCCCCCCCCCCGCCCTGGTTCACTACTTATTCCAATGCACTGAATTTAAAGTAGTGGTTAGGAAATTCATGGATATGTTTTGTTAAGGCATTATTCATGTTGCCTTTCCGTATGTCATATAGATGTTGATAAATACATTTATTAAAGGAATTAATGTTCTTCCCTATATAAAAATTGTTGCATTGTTGGCAAATAGCAACATAAACCAAGCTCTTGCTTAGACAATTAAAATGCTATTGTAAAGTAACTTTACCATACCCTTTGATGTAGACAGTATTATTTTCCAAACTATAGGGACATTGGGCACAATGTCCACATTTTTTCATGTGTCCTTTTGTTTTAGTAATACCCACTCTTTCCATCAGGATTTTTATGCTCAGGTCTTTTTTATATATTATCAAAGATTTCTCCTTTACTTTTTTGAGATTTTCTTCCTCACTGCTGAAAATTATCCAGTTATTCATAACCACCTCTCTAATGCTTTCAAAACAAGGGTTGTATGATAATATCATGGCATTAGTAAAGGGTTTAACCAGATTCCCAGTGTTTTCACCTGTCACTAGTGTTGTTCTCATTTCTACTCAATAGGGGATAAAAATGCCTGTTTTGTCTCTTTATCGTGACTTCATCTAGTACAGGTTCTATAAAATGACTAGGGTATCCTCTGTTTAACAACATACTTTTTAAGATTTCCATCTCGTTTAGGAACACCCTGGCTTTAAGAACCATTCTGGCTAACCTGACAGCCTGCCCCTTGACTAGAGATCTTTTTGATGCCTAGGATGGCAGCTGTTGAAATGTAATAAAGCATTAGAATAGGTTGGCTTTCTGTATAACCCAGAGGTAAAGGTCTCATTATCTCTGTCCTTGCAAATGGTAATGTCCAAAAAGTTGATCATGTCACTACTGGTAGTCATGGTAAATTGTAGGAACTTTGTGCTTGTGTTTAAAAAGGTGAAAAATTCAAATAACTGTACCTCAGAGCCTTACCAAAACATTAGTATATCATCCAGGAAGTCCCCATAGTACCTACAGTAATTAAACAGTTCTGATTTAAAGACAATAGTAGTCTCCCATTGGGCCAACACAATATTGACAAATAGGGGGTCACAAGCTGCCCCCATTGCTACACCAATGCAAAAGTTTTAGATGCCTTAGCATCAACAATTGGTCTCATTGGGGGGTCATTGATGCATTTATGCATCTTGGATATCCCAAAGATAGCTGGTGTATGTGGACTTTGCTGTATGAGGAACTGTGATTCAGTGATGGTAATCTGGTTATCAAGTAATAAATCATTTAGTATGATGCCAATATAGTGATAAGCAATATTCAGTTCATTCACCGATATCTCTTCATAAGTATCACTGTACAGCATTGTCAACATTTTGTCCACATAGGCACATTGGTCCATTACCACCAAACCCTCACCCTTGTCAGGTTTCATGATTATTATGCATTTATTGGCCCCAATATCTGCAAACAGGTTTTCTTCTTCATTTGTCATGTTGGATGTAAAATTTCCTCTCATGGTTTTATATATCTGTCTAATCTGACTTGCACAGAGGGTTTCGAACGCATGTAAAATGGGGTGTAAAGGTGGATTAAATACACTAGTCTTTTTACATCCCACGCTGTTATCTGTTTGGTTTTCACAGTGAAAGAAAAATCTAAAATTAAGTTTTCTGACATATAGTTTTAAGTCAAGTAAGGCACTCTCAATTTTAGGCATTCTGGTAGATACAAAACTAAGACCTTTTTAAAACAGGTTAGCCCATTGTTTTGTTACAAATGCATCACTCAAATTGTATATCTTAAAATCATCACAATCATTTGTTACAATATTACATACATTTTGCTCATCAAACCTTTCCTCTATTACCACTGTGTCCTTCCTCCTCTCCCCCGATATGTTCTTACCCTGTGGGAGTAGGAATCCAAGGAGTTTAAATTGTTCATCTGCCCCATGTTGTAATTTTGCTGTCTCTGATTCTGAATATGTTCTGAAATCAGAAGAGATGCTTCTAAAGGGGCTTGGTCAGTGTTGTCATAAACATCATTATTTTTGTCATTCAGTAAAGGCATTTAATATACATCATCATGGTTCACCTCTTGAGGTGCCATGGGCCTGTTATTAGAAATAGGCAATGGATAAGCCCTCCCACTTTCATATTCAATTCTGTCCCTTTCCAGCTTTTTAGCTTTTTTGGATTTTATAGCTGCTACAACCTTGTCAACAATGACAAAAACAGCCCTGTATTCATTTGTTTTTAAATCAAAACATAAATCATTCTTAATATGGTCATTCAAATGGTCAGTGTTAACTTTTAAGCAGTTTATTTTCCTGTCATTGTCTGTCACCAAAAGTTCTAAAAGCTCATAACCACGGCGATTAAACATTGTTAAAAGTTCTTTGTACAATTCAAAGCCATTTACAGTACCTGTTGGAAATTTAAGCAAACATAGCCCTTTCGATACTTCCTCTCTCCTCAGGCATTCCCTTAGATAGCAGTTCTCTGTTTGAAGTTTTCTTAACTTCAAACAGTTTCAAAAGTTTTTAATTGTTGGTCCAGAGTCGCATAGTTATTTATTTTTTTCCCCTCAAATATTTTTTTTATTTTCAATTAAAATAACATTTACATAATATTTTTAAATATAATTTTAAACAACTATATACAATATTTACAATAGCCTGCCTTTCAATTATATACTCTGTATGTTATTAAATATAGAATTAACAGATCAGTTATCATAGATACAATATTGATTATTACAGAGTGTCCAACAAAGATATAACTTTCTTCCAAGGATTATTTATCAATGGCCTGGGATAAATTCGTAGTTCTTTAGATTTTTATTTCCATCAATGCAGTTGTATTCAGTAAAGTGTAGAATTCTTCCAAGGTCGGGTATGCATTTGAATTCCACCTTCTGGTTACGCATTTCCTAGATATAACAAGTATTGTCCATAACAAATACATATTTGTCTTATTCAGGTAGGAACCTTCATTTACATTTAGTATAATCAATACTTTAATTGAGGTAAAGGATGCATTAAATAAATCTTGTAAAAAATGATTGATTCCATTCCAATATGATTTAATTGTATTACATTCATAAAAGATTTTAAATTCTATCTGGTGTTAAAAATGCTCTATGTAAGTATTCCCAGTTAAATATTTTCCAGTACTGTGTGTTAAAGGTGTAATTAACTGATAGTAAGATGTTAGTTTTAATTTCTTCTGTTAACTGCAATGACTGACCTTTTGTTAAGAACTGCCAGTATGATGGTTTGGGAATTGTTTTATATGTTATTAACTCTTTATATAGATTTGAAATGGAATTTTTCTTTTCACAACTATTATATATAAATTCAAACAGAAAATGTATTAGATTTGGAATATCTTTAAATGAGGAATTATTAATTAATCGGCATAAATCTTGAGTGTACATTAGAATACTTTGTAAGGTTAACCAGTCCTGTGGTGGAATATTGTAAGCAGTGTTTATCATATGTATGTATAAAACATTTAATTTATTTACACATTGAAACCAGCATAATACTCCATTTTGTTCCCAGGAGGTTATTGTTTCCCTATATATTTTATGAGGAGAGTTCTTAGTGATGGTAAATCGGGTTAAAAGGTCAAACCAAAGTTTTAGATCTATGTTTGCATTGATACATTTCCTAAAGGAATTGATGTAATGATTAATCAGTGTTGTTTTAGAAGTTTTTGTTATATTATGTACCAGGGTTTGTTTGATTTGTCTACTATTATTTTTTTTAACAGATTAAATGCATTTGTTAATATAGCCATTGTTAATTATTTCCTATTGGCAAAATAATTTGGGTTTATCCAATCTATTGTAGTTTTAAGCACAGATGCTTTTATATATGTTTCTATTTCTGGGAAGTTCAATCCTCCTTGCTTCCAGGGTCTAATGTGATGAGTTAGAGTTACTCTATTCTTTTTAGGATACCACAAAAATTTTATTAAACATGAGTTTATTTCTTTAAGAGTGCATTTTTCAGGAATCAACTGTATTGCTAATGCTACATAGAGTATTTTTGGCAATAAGACCATTTTTATTAATTGTAATCTGTCTTCAAAAGTTAATATAATTTTGTTCCACTTTTCTGTATATATTTTTATTGTTTCAATAATGTTTTTATCATTTATTAATATTGTTTTGTTTATATTTTTGCATAACATCATTCCTAAATAATTTAGTGTAAGTTCTTGTTTTCCTATGATGGATTTATCTGTAACTTGTAGTTCTTTTTTCTTATTTAAAAAATAGAAATTTTGATTTTGCTCTATTAAAGTGTAGACCTGAAATCTTATACAATTTCTCCATTACTTCTTCTAGCTCTCCTAATGACTCTCTGGAGTTTTATAGGGTTAATAAAATATCAGCAAAAAGCATTATTTTTGATATGTACTGGTCATTGACTTTTGTTCCTTTTATTCTTGGATTATTGCGTATTATTTCTGAAAGTATTTCTATAGCCAAAGCAAATAAAATAGGAGAAAGGGGGCATCCGTGTTTAGTACCTTTTGTTATATGGATAGATTCGGAGGTGAAAGGACCTAATTTAAGGTAGGCTAAGTTATTAATACATATGTTTTTAGTAATAAGATGAAGGGAGGAGGAAATTCAAATAATGCTAAAGTTTTAAATAGATATTCCCAATTGAGGGAACCGAAGGCTTTTTCTATGTCTAATCCGATTACAATTGTTTCTCTGTCTTCTTTATTCACATAATGTATAAGAGTAAGTATCCTTTTAATATTATCACGTGTGTGCTTGTTATATAAAAATCCAGTTTGATCAATAATTGTCTTTGAAAGTGGGATTTTCATTCTGTTAGCTAGGATTGACATGAATATTTTGTAATCATTATTCAGTAATGATATAGGTCTGTATGAGGTGCAAAGATCTGATGGTTCATTATCTTTTAGAATTGGTGTTTTGAGAGAATATTTCCATGAGGGTGGTATTTTTGCTTCTGACTGGACTTCTAGCAAAGTTTTATGAAAAAGGGAGATTACTATTGAAGGGAAGAATTTGTAAATTTCCGTAATTATACCATCTATCCCTGGAGCTTTATTGGGTTTACTTTCTTTTATCTTGTCAACAATTTCTTTGTAGGATATAGGTTTTTGTAGGTCTAGTTTTAAGTTTTCGGGAATTTTTTTTATATTGATAAGGTTTGTATCTAAGTTTATTTGGTTGGTATCTAAATCTTTTTTGAAGTGTTCCATATAATGGAACCAAAATGCTTCAAGGATGTCTCCTATATCTGATACTTTTTCCCTTTCTTTTCATGATATATACTACTAATGTTATTTGCTTTAGATTGTATTTTAATTCTTATAGATTAGTTATGTAGATGTCTGGGAGAGGTGGCTAATGACTTTATTTTTAATTTTTCCAAGGCTAGACAAGTTTTGTATGTTAGAATTTCATTACATTTTTTTATTTCATTCCTTTATTTCTTTTTTAACTTCTGGACAATTCTGATTTTTTTTTTAGATTTTGCTGTCAAGAGTCTGGTTTGCAAGTCTAATGATTCAGATTCCCACTCTCTAACTTTGTTTTTGTACCAGCTAAGGGTCTTACCAAATACGTTGCAGAACACTGCTGGATAGTCAACAATTTAATAAAATCCAAATCCAAGTAAAAGACAGTGCAAATCCAAATTCAGCAGACAATAAAACGATTACAGATGAGCGCTTTTGGGTACAACCCTTCTTCAGATGACTAACAAACAAAGCTAAAACAATTTAAAATAAAGCATAACCAATCAAAATCAGTAAATTACCCACCGATTTTTCAAGGCGGGCTTCATAGGAATCATCTCATTAAGACCTGGAGGTCTGTGTGCCAGTAATTCAACAATCCATTTGGCCTCATTGAACTCTGTTTTGTTCTTAATATTACCCCTTCTACTGTTCAACCTAATGTTAACAATGGCTTTAAAACTAAATTTATGTTGTGCAAATTTCTCTACATGCCTATGGAGGGCATTATGAGTATCAGCATTCCTGATAGCTGATAAATGTTGCAATATCCTAACTTTGAACATAGAATTTTCTTAAAAGAGATATGAAATTCTATATTATTCTATTATTGTTCTATAGTATTTTATATATCAGGATGGAATGCTAGTAGTGTAGACAATTATTATGTTGACTTAGAAAATATTCAATATTTAGTTATCCTTAAGAGATCCCAAACATGTCAGATATGTCATTTTGGATAATTTAAATGCAACAGAGGAGCATGCACTAAATAAGCCAACAACAAATAGATTATTACTAAAATAATTTGACTAAAAGCACTCTGCAGGAGACAATGAGTGATTACCAATGAAATATGAATTTACTGTAGGTGTACTGTCTTCCTTTACTTTCCCACTCTTCAGCTCACCAACTTCAACTTACACTTATGAAAAGACATGGCTTATCAGTGGTATCCTGACTCTGAGTAGAGGCACTCTACATTCTAGTGTACAGTGCTTTTACATATTTATAGATTTACAAAGCAGAGTCTAAGGATGAACTATGATCACCCTGACAATTCCCATCCTACATAGGGCACCTCCTGCTTCCAGAATAGGTAATCACAGCAGGTCTAGAATTAATGTGAAGGTACCTATACATTAATCAAGCCTTAACTTAGGTAAGTATTAATCAAGTAGTATTTAGAGCATCTTAGAGAGTTCTCGTGGCAATTAGAATACTCTTAAGCCTTTCCTCCCTTGACCAAAAACAGAGATTTCCCTTCCTTTTCTTTCCCTTGTTTTAAATCAGTACTAATAAAAGAAATTCAGCAAACATAGGTAAACAGAAATAACATTCAGTAGTCTGTCTTGTACATGACTCGCAATCCATTAAACAAGTCAGTGACTAACAACACTTTAGTAAACATTATAAAGACAAATTAGAAATAATTTCCTAGCTCTTTAAATTTTCTGATAAAGCAAAAAGTTAACAATAAGCTATTTTAACTAAAAGTATAAAGCATTTCAATTTTTCTTTGCATATATATACATTTCTACTTATATTGTAGTGTCAATAGCTGTCTTTCAAATCTGTACAATATGTCACTTCTTCAAATCATTCCTTTTTCAATTCAGGTTTTGTTTTGTCAAAATGGCAACAATATTTCAAGGACACAATTAATATTTAGACTGATGTTTCAAATAAACAACTTGTCAGTTGCCAATTGAGTTAGTTTAGAATGTATGGTTAGTGCAAATATAGCATGTTGCAAAAATAATGTGATTCTTTTCATGCGCTCTAGAGACTATCATATGCAAGTGACATATATAATGTAGCATATATAGAGCAGATAGTTTATGGATTCAGGTTGGTAAAGTAAGTTATGCTTATTAATCAGGCAGTTTCATTTAAATTCACAAGTAATTTGGGGACATTTCAGTTGATTTTCCAGGAATGTATGTCCCAATGTGAGTAACTGAGTCCACTTTTCCTCATAAACACGTGTCACAATTCATTAAACAAAGCAGAGTCTAACATCTGTCTAATAATCATTATAAAGACAAAGAAGAGTAATTTCATAGCTCTTCAATCTTTCTGATATCGCAAAATGTTGACAGTAAGCTATTTTAACTGGAAGACTAAAACATTTCAATACTTTCTTGTGAATATATATTTTTACTTTTACTGTAGCATCAAGAACTGTCTTTGAAATCTATGCATTACTTCACTTCTTTCAAGTCATTCATTTTACAGTTCAGATTATATTTTGTCAAAATGTCAGTAGCGTTTCAAGGGCACATTTAATGTTTAAACTGATATTTTAAATAAATAGCTATCAGTTACCAACTGAGTTTGTACAGAGTGTGAGGTAACTGCAAAGATAGCATGTTGCAAAAGTAATATGTATCTTTTCATCTGCTCTAGAGACTGATACTTTCAAGTAACATATAAATGTAACTTTTACAGTGCAGACAGCTTGTGGAATCAGCATGTTAAACTGAGTATTATACAACGACCCCCCATTAATATTCAAAAACGTGCACGCTGATTGGCAGCGTGCACATTGTAAATCTGAGTTATATTAATGGAAAAAGGTCCAGTCGCCCGGACTTTTTCCATTACTACAACTCTTTTTTTACAGCAACGGAGAACGCAAGATCTCCATTGCTTCACACTGGATAGGTTTAACATAGCGAGACAGCTTTAAAAAAAAGCAATGGAGAATCTCTGTTGCTTTTTTTAAAGCTGTCTCACTATGTTAAACTCCTTTAACATAGCAAGACAGTTTGTAAAAAGCAACAGAGATCTTGCTTTCTCCGTTGCTTTTTCAAAACTGTCTCGCTATGTTAAATGGGTTTAACATAGCGAGACAGCTTTAAAAAAAGCAACGGAGATTCTCTGTTTCTTTTTTTAAAGCTGTCTCGCTATGTTAAACCCATTTAACATAGCAAAACAGTTTGTAAAAAGCAATCGAGATCTTGCTTTCTCCGTTGCTTTTGCCCACAGCTCTGATGTACTGCGTGGGCATACGCATGCACAGTACATCAGAACTGCCGCATAATACCAGACAGCTGCAGAAGGGCAGCAAGGAGGCATTATATAATGCCATTATTTAAGAAAAGTAATTATTTTTTTTCTTAAATAATGCCACTGTATAATAGCAATAATCCACTTCTGGGTGTGGGTAATGCTGGATTTACCCACGATTGGCTTTGTTTGGCCACTCGGGCTTCGCCCTCATGACCAAACCACACCAACCGTGGGTAAATCCAGCATTACCCACACCCAGGCGTGGGTTATTGCTATAATACTTTTTAATCAAGCAGCTACATTTAAGTGCACATGTAGTTTGGGAACATTTCAGTTGTGTTTCCAGGAATATGTAATCCTATGACTATTATGTATTTATTTTACCTTGCTTAGGTTGTTTTTCATTTTAATAACTAAACAACATTACATGTTCTTATTATTTATCTGTGAGGTTAAATGCACTTTGCAGGTTCACAGTGTCCTTAGAAGCTGCAGCAGTTATTTACTGTTGTTATGGCAACACAAATAGAATGTGAAGAAAGCTTCACTTCTCTTAACCAACAGTACATTTTTCCCTCCTTTTTATATATATTTGTTAATACTAAAAGGAAATAATTCAAAGGACATATGTACATGAATGGAACATTTCAGAGTTAATCACAAACATGTCCCCAATCCCAATAAGCATAACAGTGACTATCATTAAGCTAATAAATATTGTAATAACAATTAATTAAGTTCACTATTCCAATTAGTCTACCTTAAAACTAGATTATTTTAGACTATTATTTATCTATGTATAGATGGGGTGGCCACGGTGATGCAGGGTTAGCATTGTCGCCTCACAGCAACAGGTTCTCCGGTTCAATCCTTGGCTGGGGTGCCTTCTCTGAGGAGTCTGCATGTCCTCCCTGTTGTCGCGTGGGTTTCCTCTGGGTGCTCTGGTTTCCTCCCACATCCCAAAGACATGCTGTAGGGGGATTGGATACTCTAAATTGGCCCTAGGCATGAGTGTGTGCATGTGTGTGCCTTCCATGGAAGGTTGGGCACCGGGCTGGCAACTCAACATTGTAAAACTTCACTGCCAATCATCAGCAGACAGATGATCCACTGTGGTGACCCCTAACCAGGAAAACCAAAAGAAGAAGAAGAGTTTATCTATGTATAGATAGTGAGTTATTAAGTATATACAGACTATATTAGTATAGTAAATAAGAGAAAGGGAGGCAAGATGCAGTTAAAATAAATAATAAGAAAGGAGAGAAGAGAGAGAAAGAAAAGAGAAAATTAAGAGAAAATAGACTTATACTATGTATGTTGATTTACAGTATAAATATTTTATGTGCTATATAACCCTCCTTCTGTGAAAGAAAAGTACCCTGTTTTACATACCTGAGGTAATGTGAAAATGCTCATGTGTCATCTATTTTCAAAAAATATAAAGGTTCCAGTAGTTAGTTACCTTTGTTTTAAAATTTCAAGTAGTAAAATTGATCCTTTAAAGTAATGTTAAAACAATTCCTATCATAGTAGATGCTTTGAGAGAGTTGGCTGTAACAGTATCAGTCTTTTGCTTCTTCTTTTTGACATCTGTCCAGACATTTGTTTCTTTTGTTCTCTTGAGAAAAGGTGACATCCAATCCATATCTTCTGGTAAAGTAATCACATTATTAGTTTTAATAAATGAAGAGGCTTCCTCTAAGTCAATAAAAGTCCTCATCTTGTTGGCATACATAATTCTTATCTTAGCTGGATATGCAAGTTGTGCCTTGATGTTATTTTGTTTCAGAAACTATCATTGGCCACACCTTTTTCCTTTGTTCCATTATTCTAGGTGAATAGTCGTTATCACATCTTATCAGGCTCTGTTTATATTTTAGAGGTGCCTTCCTCCAAGCAGATCTTAAAATCAGTTCCTTGTCCAAGTATGAAAGAAATTTGATAATTACTGACCTAGGAGGAGAGTTTGAGTTAGTGGAAGGTTTTCCAAGAGCTCTGTGTGCCCTTTCAATGCCAAAGGAAAATCCTTCTTTTAAATTTAAAAAGTCAGGGATCCAGCTTGATAAAAAGGAAACAATATCCTCACCTTCTGTGTTTTCAGGTAATCCGAAAATCCTGATGTTATTTCTCCTCTCCCTATTTTCCAAGTCATCTACTTTATTAACCAACCAAGTGTTTTGTTTAAGAAGCAGTTCTTTCTGTGTTTCCTCTTCCTTAAGTCTACTTTCTAAGTCATTTAGAGAAACCTCTATTCCTGTTATCCTTGTCTGGTGTTGTTGTAGCATTTCCTTGAGGGTGTCAGCCTGTTTATGACTGCTTGGTTTAAAATTTTCTAGGTTCTCTTTAAAATCATCCATCTTCAAAGATAACTCCTGCAGGGTAGATGCCATCTGTTGTAGTTCCTTCTTTAAGGCAGCATCCTGGTGAGAATTCCTTGAGTTGCTCATTTTAACAAGTGAATATATCTCCAAGCTTTTTGACAGGAAATTATTTGTAAAACTTCACCAACGTTTCTAATTATGTAAATTAGTCCTTTATCTATAAGATTTTAGACTTTGAAGAAAAAAAAAAGAATATTTTTCCTGTGTTATTTAACTAGTTATATGGAGCTCTAAAATACTACAGCTTTCAGTTAGCCATTCAGGCTCCATCCCCCTATAGTTATTTCTGATGTTTTCCTGGCAACATTCACACTTGGTACCTTCCTGAATGCAGTTTGAGAAGGAAAATGATGCCTATGAAGCTCCCTGGTTGACGGACATACTGTTGTTGCCTCCCCTTTAGGACCAATGGTAGCATTGGAATCATGCAACTGAGAAGTAGCAGGACTTTAATGAGCCAGTGTGATAAATGAAGCTAGTGAATCCATAATAACCTCTGTCGGTGGTCTGTTGCCATTGTTAAAGCCACCTGAATGTTGCTGAAGGCTTTTTCCTAGCCCAAGAAGTTGTTTTGTCTACCCCTCGATCAGGGTTGACAGGTTCCCAATGGGAGTCACCAGTTCATGTGCAAACCCTTCTGTAGTACTGCCCGTACTAGTCTTCTGCTCCATAGACAAACTAAGAAGCACAAAACACGAGTAAAACTTGTAAAAAATAAATAAAGCATGAAGACCAGCTCACAGGAATGGACTACACTTTAATATGAGCACTTTTGTCGGTGTAAAACCATCTGACTTCTTCAGATTAACTGAACATAAAACATCACTTCCTTTTATACAAAAAACATAATTTCCTTTTGTACAAAAAACATCACTTCCTTTTATATAAAAAAACATCACTTCCTTTTATATAAAATATCAGTTACATGATCCCTAAATAATACATTTCTTAAAAAGTTTGCATTCAAGTGAAATAAAATAAAATCCACTACATCACCACAATGCCTTCTTCAATACAATCAGGAATGTTTGTGCAACATAAAATAAATAAAATGCAATATGCAAGTTGACCATAACCTGTTCATTTACACAAACCCTATGAAATACCACTTATTTGAGAATGTCTTCAAACATGAAAATCTGCCTTTAATTTTAGTAAACTTGAAATGGAGGCCATATCATTAAGTCCAGGTGGATGTGTGGCCCAAGGAACAATGGGGGCCCCCCCACCCCCCCGGGTCCCCCCTGCCCCCCCGGGTCCCCCCTGCCCTGGTTCACTACTTGTTCCAATGCACTGAATTTAAAGTAGTGGTTAGGAAATTCATGGATATGTTTTGTTAAGGCATTATTCATGTTGCCTTTTCGTATGTCATATAGATGTTGATAAATGCATTTATTAAAGGAGTTAATGGTCTTCCCTATATAAAAATTGCTGCATTGTTAGCAAATAGCAACATACACCAAGCTCTTGCTTAGACAATTAAAATGCTGTTGTAAAGTCACTTTACCATACCCTTTGATATAGACAGTGTTATTTTTCCAAAATATAGGGACATTGGGCACAATGTCCACATTTTTTTCATCTGTCCTTTTGTTTTAACAACACCCCCTCTTTCTAACAGTTTTTTTATGCTCAGGTCGTTTTTATATATTATCAAAGGTTTCTCCCCTACTTTTTTGAGATTTTTCTTCCTTACTACTGAAAATTATCCAGTTGTTCATAACCACCTCTCTAATGCTTTCAAAACAAGGGTTGTATGATAATATCATGGCAATAGTAAAGGGTTTAACCAGATTCCCAGTGTTTTCACCTGTCACTAGTGTTGTTCTCATTTCCACAGGTTCTGCACTCAATAGGGGATAAAAATGCCTGACTAGGGTATCCTCTGTTTAACAACATACTTTTTAAGATTTCCATCTCGTTTAGGAATACCCTGGCTTTAAGAACCATTCTGGCTAACCTGACAGCCTGCCCCTTGACTAGAGATCTTTTTTGATGCCTAGGATGACAGCTGTTGAAATGTAATAAAGCATTAGAATAGGTTGGCTTTCTGTATAACCCAGAGGTAAAAGTCTAATTCTCTCTGTCCTTGCAAATGGTAATGTCCAAAAAGTTGATCATGTCACTACTGGTAGCCATGGTAAATTGTAGGAACTCTGTGCTTGTGTTTAAAAAGATGAAAAATTCACTTAACTGTGCCTCAGAGTCTTCCCAAAATATTAGTATATCATCCAGGAAGCCCCCAGAGAACCTACAGTAATTAAACAGTTCTGATTTAAAGACAGTAGTAGTCTCCAATTGGGCCAACACAATACTGACAAATAGGGGGCCAAAAGCCGCCCCCATTGCTACACCCATTTTCTGCCTGAACAATTGATTTTCAAAAATAATGAAATTATTTTTCAAAATAAGTTCCATCAGAGTCTTGAACATCAAAATTCTTGAATGACTGAGTTTAGTATTGGTACATAAAAAAATCATAAAACATTGTGGTACCTTGTTCATGGGGGATTACTGTAGACAAATCTTTGACATCGACTGTAACCAAAATTAAGTAATCTGAGTAGTATTCCTTGTGTATTTTCTTTCGACAATCCCAAGAGTCCTTGAGTATGTGTGGAAAAAAGGTCTAAAGTTGCTTTTAGGTTATAATCAATGAATTTAGCTAATGTAAAAGTTTTAGATGCCTTAGCATCAACAATCGGTCCCATTGGGGGGGGGGTCATTGATGCATTTATGCATCTTAGATATCCCAAAGATAGTTGGTATAAGTGGACTTTGCTGTATGAGGAATTGGGATTCGGTGATGGTAATCTGGTTATCAAGTAATAAATCATTTAGTATGATGTCAATATTGTGATAAGCAATATTCAGTTCATTCACCGATATCTATTAATAAGTATCACTGCACAGCATTGTCAATATTTTGTCCACATAGGCACGCTGGTCCATTACCATCAAACCCTCACCCTTGTCAGATTTCATGATTCTTATGCATTTATTGGCCCCAGTGTCTGCAAACAGGGTTTCTTCTTCATTTGTCATGTTGGATGTACAATTTCATCTCATGTTTTTATATATCTGTCTAATTTGACTTGCACAGAGGGTTTCAAACACATGTAAAAGTGGGTGTAAAGGTGGATTAAATACACTAGTTTTTTTACATCCCACACTGTTATCTGTTTGGTTTTCACAGTGAAAGAAAAATCTAAAATTTAGTTTTCTGACATATAGTTTTAAGTCAAGTAAGGCACTCTCAATTTTGAGCATTCTGGTAGGAACAAAATTGAGACCTTTCTGAAACAGGTTAGTCCATTGTTTTGTTACACATGCATCATTCAAATTGTATATCTTAAAAATCACCACAATCATGTGTTACTATATTACATACATTTTGCTCATCATACCCTTCCTCTATTACCACTGTAGGGTTTGTGTAAATGAACAGGCTATGGTCAACTTGGGTCTATATTAGGAGAACGAAAACCCATATGAGCGAAGGCCAGTTGAGCGACACAGAAAGAGAGAAAACCGCTAATATTGAAATGAATAAACTAAACAGGTAAAACATGTAATCTCTCACTAAGTGTTTTATGCAGGGGGGCAAGCCCCCCTGCACCCCCCACACCCCCCTACTTAAATATACCAACTCCGAGATCGCAGTACATTGAAGTAAAGGGATGAATTCCCTATGGCGATCTCCGTTCATTCTTGCGATATTAGCGGCTTTCACTCTTTCTGTGTCACCCAAGTGGGATTCACTTAGTCGCATTTTCATTCTCCTAATATAGACCTGGTCAACTTGCATATTGCATTTTATTTATTTTATTTATTTTATTTATTTTATGTTGCACAAACATTCCTAATTGTATTCAAGAAGGCATTGTGGTGATGTAGTGGATTTTATTTTATTTGACTTGAATGCAAACTTTTTAAGAAATGTATTATTAAGGGATCATGTGACTGATATTTTGTATAAAAGGAAGTGATGTTTTTTGTACAAAAGGAAATTATTTTTTTTGTATAAAAGGAAGTGATATGTTATGTTCGATTAATCTGAAGAAGTCAGATGGTTACGCCGACAAAAGCGTTCATATTAAAGTGTAGTCCATTCCTGTGAGCTGGTCTTTGTGCTTTATTTATTTTTTACAAGATTTATTCATGTTTTGTGCCTCTGTATTGGCAGGAGACCTATAACCTATTTCCTGATTATTTAGACATGTGTTTAGTATAAAAGATAACTGAATGATGGGCTGAGAAATAATAAAAGTTTTTATGAAAGTAGCAAATAGACGTGGCCCCTGAATGTAGCTGTGTGGAAGGGCAGTGGTTACCCGCTCACAGGACAGTAGGATTCCTTATTTTAATAAAGTGGATTTATAGGAAAGGTAGTAACTCACTGAGTTCAGAGAGGTAGGACAGAAACCATAGCAGCACAGTTCCAACAAAAATGTCATAAGCTGGACTGAATTAAATGTTTTTGGATAGATTATAATAGATGACTGAGGCTAGTTGTAAACATATTCCTCAGGAAATTGTTAGTGAAACAGATAAAGTAGATATTAAGATACTGTGCCTTCCTAAACCCATGTGGACTTAAAGGAAAAGAGTAAAAGGGATGATAAGCATGGAGGAACAGCTGACTGTTACATATATGTAAAGGGCAAACTACAAAGGAGTATTTGTTATTTATACCATTTTAGAAATGTAAATGCACTATATAAAATAATTCTCATTTTGAAATTTATACCAGCACAAGATTTTTCGTCTCACCAGTTGATCATTTGTAGATTTTTTGTTTGTTTATATCACAAACTTTGCATCATTCAGACTTGAACATTTGCCTGCATTTATAGGCCAGACTTACTTCCAACTTGTGTGTCTGAACAAACTACATTCATGCTCCAAAATAAATAAATAAATATATAAATAAATAAATGAAATAAATAGTGTAAGAAAAAGACAGAGAGAAAAAGGGATGCTATTTACTTGCAGATGGAACATCATAGAGCACATACCGATTCAGTTGATGGCATATAATAAAGATCATACATGAAACACGATACACAAAGCATGCAACAAAACTGAAGATGATAGTAAAAATCCTCTTTAATTGTGTGATCTGAGCAAATAGAAATGTGATCAGCAAGTACACACACACACACACACACACACACACACACACACACACACCCACACACACACACACATACACACACACACACACACACACACACACACACACACCCACACACACACACACACATACACACACACACACACACACACACACACACACACACACACACACACACACACACACACACAGATGTAGGTTTAAAAAAAATTACACTATGAATTTCATTAAGGAAATAGAATAGCTGAGTGCGAGTATTTCTCCTGTGGAAGCCTGGCAGTGTTTTGTAAGTAACACATTTACACTATCAAGTATGCAAAAACCTTGGTAGAGCAAAATAGGCTGACTAGTATGTTAACAAATTTAAATATCTGTCCTAACTATAAATGCTATCAATGAGCACTCTGGAATGCCTTCCCTAATTTTTCACAGTTGTAACTTTGCACACATCTGAGACAGATTAGGGAGGTTTAACTAATCAATCAGACAAACATAAAAATCATCCCTGTTAACTTGATGCTGTCCAGCTGCAAACCAGAGCAAAGGAAGCATGAAAACAAAAAAATCAAGGAAATGCTTTTTAATGATAACGAACTTCTTCATGAAAACAAAAAAAAAATCAAGGAAATGCTTTTTAACGATAACGAACTTCTTCATGAAAACAAAAAAATCAAGGAAATGCTTTTTAACGATAACGAACTTCTTCATGAAAACAAAAAAATCAAGGAAATGCTTTTTAACGATAACGAACTACTTCATGAAAACAAAAAAATCAAGGAAATGCTTTTTAACGATAATGAACTTCTTCATGAAAACAAAAAAAATCAAGGAAATGCTTTTTAACGATAACGAACTTCTTCATGAAAACAAAAAAATCAAGGAAATGCTTTTTAACGATAACGAACTTCTTCATGAAAACAAAAAAAATCAAGGAAATGCTTTTTAACGATAACGAACTTCTTCATGAAAACAAAAAAAATCAAGGAAATGCTTTTTAACGATAACGAACTTCTTGCCTGTCTCTCATACAGGATGTACCTCTTTCATGTTTCTTGTTAGAAAATTTTCTTACATTTTCAGAACATATTTCAATGATCTTTGAATATAAGCAACAGGATACTGCAAACATTCTGACATACTGACGTTTTAATTATTGTTAAAGTTTTAGACTTGATATATTTTGCATGTATTATAATGCTACAAATGGCAGTGCATAGTTAAGTGTGGACAGCAGACTGTTAACAGCTATAGGATACTTTATTTCTGGAGTTAACAAGTGATATAACTTAGTATTCAGGGTTTTATACTTTTTGATTTAGGATAAGGATTTTCCTGAAATGTTGTGTGTGAGAGAGAGTTGAAGGAGAGGTATGTAGCCCAGGAAGATTCTTAAATATTTTTCTCTGCATCATAAGGCAGAGGAATACCAACTGGGTCTATAACTGTTAATGGATGAGCTAAGGTTGACATTTTTTGCAGTCTTAATAGCATGATTGATCATTTCTTCATGTTGCTTGACTAGCAATGCAGCTCCAGATTGAGCTAAAGTAACTTTGGAAATATTTACATAGCATTTTTGGTGACTTTGTTTCTTTATTACTATTTTTTTACTTACATAATGTGGTTAGTTTGAAGCAGGTCCAATAGTAAGTTATCCATTAACAAATGATAAGGGGCCCATTATAGACCCCAGGGGTACTCCCTTAACAAATGATAAGGGCCTAGTACAGACCCCAGGGGTATTCCCTTAAAAAATGATAAGGGACATAGTACAGACCCCAGAGTTACTGCCTTAACAAATGATAAGGGACCCAGCACAGACCCCAGGGGTACTCCCTTAACAAATGATAAAGGACCTAGTACAGACCCTAGGGGTACTCCCTTAGCATTTGATAAGAGACCTAGACCAGACCCCAGGGGTACTGCCTTAATAAATGATAGGGGACCTAGTACAGACCCCAGGGGTATTCCCTTCACAAATGATAAGAGACCTAGTACAGACCCCAGAGGTACTGCCTTAACAAATGATAAGGGAACCAGTACAGACCCCAGGGGTACTCTCTTAGTATTTGATAAGAGACCTAGTACAGACCCCAAGGGTACTGCCTTAACATTTGATAGGGGACCCAGTACAGACCCCAGCGGTATTTCCTTAAATGATAAGGGACATAGTACAGACCCCAGAGGTACTCCCTTAACAAATGATAAGGAAACCAGTACAAACCCCAGGGGTACTCCCTTAGTATTTGATAAGAGACCTAGTACAGAACTCAGGGGTACAGCCTTAACATTTGATACGGGACCCAGTACAGACCCCAGGGGTACTCCCTTAGCAAATGATAAGGGACCTAGTACAGATCTAAGGGGTATTACCTTAACAAATGATAAGGGACCTAGTAAAGACCCAGGGGTACTCGCTTAGCAAATAATAAGGGAACTAGTACAGACCCCCGGGGTATTCCATTAACAAATGATAAGGGACCTAGTACAGATTCCCAGAGGTACTGCCTTAACAAATGATAAGGGACCCAGTACACACCCCAGGGGTGCTCCCTTAACAAATGATAAGGGACCTAGTAAAGACCCAGGGGTACTCTGTTAACAAATAATAAAGGACCCAGTACAGACCCAGGGTACTCCCTTAGCAAATGATAAGGGACCTAGTACAGACCCCCGGGGTATTCCCTTAACAAATGATAAGGGACCTAGCACAGATCCCAGAGGCACTGCCTTAACAAATGATAAGGGACCCAATACAGACCCCAGGAGTGCTCCCTTAACAAATGATAAGGGACCTAGTGAAGACCCCAGGGGTACTCCCTTAAATGATAAGGAACCTAGTACAAACCCCAGGGGTACTCCCTTAACAAATGATAAGGGACCATGTAAAGACCCCAGGGGTACTTCCTTAACAAATGATAAGAGACCAAGTATAGACCCCAGGGATACTTATAGGTTCATAGGTAAGTACTAGGCTAACGGCCCTGGAGCCATTGCAAGCCTAGCCCAATAGCGTTCATAGTCATCTGGCTTACCAGACATTAGTTCCCTGTGCCCCTATCTAGCAGTGCGATTGGAGTGATCCCTGGGGTGAATTTCCTATTTTCCATCCACTCATCAAGATTTCTCTTGAAGAGGGCCAGTCTGCTTGTCGTGAATGGGGAGTTTATTCCAAAGTATTGGGAGTCTCTGGGTTAGAAACCTGTCCCTCCAGCAGGTTCTGTTTAATGTGGAGATAAGGTTGAGGTCTTTAGGGTGAGTAGCACTGAGGGACTGGGATTTTTTCAGATGAAGCATGTCAAGCAAAACTGGGTCAGACATGGCTCTGTAATGTCAAGCCGAGAGCGCCTCTAAGTAGGTGATATGAGACGAAGTATATTATCAACAACAAGAACAAAAAGTATGTATGTTAGATAAAGAGTTAGAATGTTTCATGAAACAAACACATCACTATAATTTAACTAAAATAGAATGGAATAAATTGCAAGCACTTAGTAAAAATGATAACATAGTTTTTAAGTCCTCGGATAAGGGGAGAAAATTAGTTATTATGAATGCTTGTGATTATTATGACATGTGCATGAGACATCTTGATAATAAAAATGTATATCTTGAAACTAATGTAGCTTATATGAAGAAAGCAGAAACAGATTTTCATAACCTATTACAGAAAGGTATTAGACTACATTATTTAACAAAGTTTGATGTTGACCAAAAGATAATTATTAAAAATAATCAAATAGCAAAATTTTTCTGTTTGCCGAAGGTACATAAGAATTTGGACAGCCCGCCAGGCCGTCCTATTGTGACAGCTTATGGTTTTTTTACATATAATGTTTGTACCTTATTACATGAAATATTAATTGAAAAAGTTTTATTATTGCCCTCATATTAAAGACTCCTACGACTTCCTTCAAAAAATTAAAAATGTATGTTGGAAGGAAGGAATGTATTTTATTACTGTTGATGTAGAGAGTCTATATACAAATATTTCCCATTTTTGGGGATTAGAAGCTATTAAGTTTTTTTTGGGTGATTGTCCCAGAACCCATTATGTATTGGAATTGGTAGAATTCTGTTTGAATAATAATATTTTTGAATTCAATGGTAAATTATACAAACAACTGACCGGAACAGCAATGGGAGCAGCTTTTGCTCCGGCCTATGCAAATTTATTTATGGGGATGTTTGAAAATGAGTTTTTGTATAAATTACATTTTTTTAATACATATGTTTGTGAAATATTATAGATTTATCGATGACCTTATTTCTATCTGTAAAGATGGTTATGAAATCTCTGAACAATTTATTCATGAATTAAATGTTAATCAGTATGGTATAAAATTTGGTGATGTACAGATGGGTTCTAAAGTTAATTATTTGGACATTTCTCTTAAAGGCGTTAATGATTATTTTATACACACTAGCATTTATTAAAAATTTGATGAAATTAGTTGGAAAATGTGTGGAAGTAGTTGTCATCCAATACATACCCTAAGAGCTATCCCTTATGGAGAATTCATTAGAATAAAAAGATTAAATTCTGATGTTAATTTAGCTTATGATGAGTCCCTGAGAGTAGCTAAATTGTTTATTAATAGGGGTTATGATGCCACTGAAGTTAAAAATAGTCTTATAAAAGTGTTTAAAAAGTGTTTTAATATAAAAACATTTGATAGAGAATATAGTAAATGTAGATATAATAACCATATAGCAAATGAAGAAAAAATATTCTTTGTTACAAAACATACAATTTTTTCTGGTATTATGAATGAATTAATTAAACAATATTGGAATTTTATTAAGAAAGAAATTGATTCTTTAAAAAATACTGAGCTGATTATATCATATAAAAAAGCTAAAAGTATTAGGAACTTTTTAGTTCATAGTATTTTTAAACAACCCAAAACTCTTATATTTAATAATATTAAAGATGTAGGAACTTTCCCTTGTGGTAGTTGTTCAGTGTGTAAATATATAGTAACTGAAGTGGTTAAAATTAATGGAAAAAAATTTTCTGTTAGGGCTAAATATTCCTGTAGAAGTAAGGGATTAATTTATGTTATTTTTTGTACATGTAATAAATATTATATTGGTGAAACAAAGAGAATGTTGGCAGACAGAATAAAAGAACATGTTAGAGATGTGAAGAATAAAAAAACTAACCAGTCCTATTGCAGAACATTTTAACTTATGTCATGGTGGAGATAGTAGTTGTATGAAAGTAACGGTTTTAGAACATGTACCACTTCATTTTAATAATGTTGATCATCAGAAAAATATATTAAGACAGAAGGAATCTGTTCTAATCATGAAATATGGCACTCTGTTTCCCCATGGTTTAAATAGGGAATGTAACTGGCAAAGCCTTATTTAAGGCTATCTCTTTAAATATTTATTTTGTCATGTTTTAATTGAATAATAGTTTAATTGAATTTAATTAAATGTTTTATAATTGTATATAAAGTGGTCTTTTAGTGACTGTAGGGTTTTACTCTGAAAAGGCTGTGGCCGAGGCGCTAAGAGATTAAAAACTGTTTTTGCAAGTATACTGAACTGTATTGAATAAATTATCCAGACTTTGAAAGTAGAGCTGGGACTCACTTTTTGTTGTTGTTGTTGATAATATAGTTGGCGGTCTTTCTGTTGTTTTACAATGAGATGAAGTATAGTTTGCATTTTTTAAGTCTATCTGCATAAGGCACATGTTTGAGTCCTAAGATCCTCTTAGTGAGAAATTTCTGTGACCTCTCCAGCTGTTAGAGTTGTCTAGTGAGGTACATGTTAAATGGGGCATAGTACTCTATAATGGGTCTGATGAGGGATGAGTAGAGAGTGATAATGACTTCTTTTTTCCTGGATGAGAAACCTTTTGTGATGAAATATGCCACGTAGAAGGACTTCCTAACTACAGTGGCGATGTGGTTGTCGAAGGAGAGGTTGCTATCTACCTGTGTCCCTAGTTCCCTTATAATTCCTTCAGAGTTAAGTGGGTTCCCTTCAGTATGGTAGTTTGTTGGCAACATGTATTTCTAGAAGGGAATGACTATGCGTTTTTGGGGTTTAGCCTAAGGGCGTGGTTTTGGCAGCAGTCCTTGGTCTCCGTGAGGCCTTTTTGTAGGATGTCCACATCAGCTTGAGAATCAATAATAGATCCCAGTTTGCAGTCATCTGCAAATTTGGTTAACCAGAGTCCCTTGGTGTTGGCTTGAACTTCAGAGAAGTAGATACCAAACAGGAGAGGACCCAGAACCGATCCTTGTGTGACTCAACTTGTAACTGCCCGGTAGTCAGATTTGGAGTCAGCTACTTTCACCGTGTGGGTTCTGTCAGTGAGCCAGTTTGCAATCCATCTAGTGATGTAAGGGTTAATGCCAGTTTGCAACCCATCTAGTGATGTAAGGGTTAATGTCCAGATTAGTGAGCCTATCAATGATGCCAGAGTATGGGATGGTGTCAAAAGCTTTGGCTAGATTGAGGTAGGCTGTGTGGACAGCCTTGCCTTCATCCACTGCTCTGGTGACAGATTCGAAGAATTCTATCAGATTTAGCAGACATGATCTGCCTTTCATAAACCCAAACTGCATGGGGTCCAGGGTTTGAACATCCCCTATATCCTTATTTATAAGATCTGTAATAATATATTCCATAGCCTTACAGATCAGGCTCGTCAAGCTGATAAGGCGGTAGTTCCCACGGTCAGTAGTCACACCTCCTTTGTGGATGACTGTAGCAGTGCACCATTCAGTGGGATCAAAGCCTGAACTGAGGCTGTAGTTGAACAGAGCACTCAGGTGTGGTGCCAGTTCCTTTTGTAGTTCATGCAGGACACAACACGGTATATTATCTGGTTCCATGGAAACTGTGTTCTTAGTTTTGGTCAGTGCGGTTTTTACTTGTGCAATTGTGATAATAAGGATTTGGTATTCCTCGGGTATGTGGATGGGCCCTTTATGGAGTGATGGGGGAGTAAAATTTGCACTGAACCTGTCTGCCAAGATAATGGGAAAGTCAGTCGGTTCAGTACAAGTGGTGCTGTTGTGCTATAGCTCTGAGCAAATCTACGTATTATTATGCAGATTCTTGACATAGCTAAAGAAAGCCCTGTGGTTGTCCTTAGTATCTGTAGCAATTTTGTTTTCATAACTAGCTTTGGTGGATTTGATGAGAGATTTCAGTTTTTTTACTGAGATTTCTGAGGGAAATTTTCCAATCATCGGACTTTACCTTTCCTTGCAACAGTTTTTTTCCTTCTGTTGTAGAGTTTGTTAATGGCAGGGGTCTACCAGATTGGCTTCCTTTCTATAGAGAAGAGCGTCTTGGTTCCATTTGGTATGGCCCTATCTATGCAATTGTGTAGGTGCTCATACAGTGCCTTGGTGTATGATTCAGCAGCCCTACTCCCATTCCCCCATTTCTATGGATGATGTGAAGCTTGCCACTTCTGTCCTTAGAAGCTCAGAATTAGCTTTGGAGAAGTTTTTCACTGTGGTTTCCTTTTTCGGGGCTGGGGGTGGGATTTGGAGAGCAATGGTGATTAACTTGTGGTCGGATTGAACCAGGGAGGGGTTTATCATAGGAGTTTGTAATGACTAGGTCAAGAATGTTATCTCTCCTAGTGGGGGTGAGGATGAATTGGTCTAAGGCATTGGAGTTGATGAAGTCCAGGAAACGTTGTACAAAAGAGTTGGAGCAGGAGTAGTTGTTCCAACTAATGGAGGGGTTGTTAAAGTCTTCCAGTATAAGGGTATTAGGCTGGACTTTGATGTTTTCCAGAGTGTCCAAGAATGCAGAGTGGCAGTCCTGGGACCTTGCGGGGGATCTGTAGCAGGCTACAACATGGACTGCAGTTCTGTCCAGTGTTAACTGTACCTGAAGTATTTCTGATGCGTTATGTTGGGCAACAAGTCTGGAGGTGTGTGTATCTTTTGTGAAGATGGATACATCTCCTCCTTTGGGGGTTAGGTCATCCCATCCCTTAGGGCTTTGGTTCAGATTTGGGGGCCGAAAGGTATGATATGATTGAACCAGGTCTCTGTTACTGCACAGATATTGATGTTCTCTAATTTGAGAAGTGATTTGAGTGAGTGCATTTGCTAGCAGATGTTATGGTGGTAAATTTATCTTCAGAGCATTGCTTAAAAAAGGCACTAAAGGGATGGCAAGAGCCTTTCTTAACAAATGTATATGTAGCTGCTGGTGTGTTATTTACTACTACATTAAAGGTCTTGTTTGAAAGATAACTGACAAACCACTGACATTTTTCAGTAGAAGAGCTGCAGCCCAGACAGCTGCAGCCCAGACAGCCTATGTTTTATTTATCGATTTTTGTAATATTTTTTGACTGGGTTGCTTCCACCTATGGACTATGTCTATGGGAGATCTGAGATTAATTTCAGGGAAATTCCCCAACTGCTTTCAATATGGGTAGTAGAGGTCTGTCACTGACCACAGATGAACTCCAAGATGAAGATGGAGAAGGTGAATTATGTATCAAGTACACAATAAGTAAATGAGCAAAAAGAGGTTGCAGAGCTGTCTGATGACACGATGACAAAGCTAAATGAAGGTGGACTTGATGATACAATATTACCCAACTTAATAAATGAGGAAGAACCAGTTGAGAGCACTAGAATATCCTGGGGTGATGCAGAAATGCTGGTTTCATTTCTGGAAGAAACTAAGCAAGAAAAGGAGGTTCCTGATCAGGTGACTATGCAGACAAAAAAAATGGAGGGCTATGTTACCAGAGGAGACAGAAGGGTTGGAATGAGAGGTCATATGACTCACAATGTTGATCAGACATACCTGATTGAACATTTGTATGCAGCAGAGGAAACAGAAAGGAGAAGACAGTAAAAAAGTGCTCACTACAAAGAAAGAGATGGGTTTTAAGGATTCTAACCAAGAAATGTGCATTATTTGAGGCACATTAGTGGCTCCCTTGGGTTTCAGGGCTCTATAAATCTATTATTTGATTTGTTTGGGAATGGAACATTTCTGTGGAATAACATTTCAGTTATTTCAGTTACAGGGGCATTAATGGGATTAGCTAAAAAGAAAATAAGATAATTATTCTTAAGATAAGTATTGTAGGGATCTATATCTCTTTAATGCTTTTTTTATAAAACTTCTAGCTTAAAACGGTTGTAATATTTTTACATATTCCTTTCTCATATAAGGAACAGCTTGACTTTTTTTAGAGTTCATTATAGCTTAGCAAGAAGGTAGTAAATTATCCTTTTAATCATGCAACCTTGAAAGAAATGTATGTATCTTATATTTTATGGAACATAGTTGGAGATACGTTTGTTGAAATTAAACACATAAAAACAACATGAAAAATGTTTAGGCTATCTTCCCATCTGCACCTGTTTGCTCGTTTTACCTTGAAAATGTGTGTATGGCTTTTATCACAGTTATGAAAGCTTTAACCCTCGTATGGTTTTTTTCTATTTTAGAAAGTACAGAAGGACTTATATCTGTGCATATGGCTGAATCTCTCTATGCTGACATATTCCACATTACGGCACTATTCTAAGTAGTGTGTTTGCATTCAGAATCTTTGAGAGTCTGTGTACTGATCTTAATAGCTGCATGATGTTAGGTGTTGACAAATCTTCCATTTCAGATGGTGCTGTGACTTGGATCCTAAGCAAGGTTTATTTGTTTGTATAATATGACTGAAGCCTCTGGCAGGGATCTCTTTAACAAATACTGGGTGCCCATTTCAGTAAGTGCTTTTAACTTACATTTTGTCTTTGAGTTCCTGTGAGTGTTAATGACATTAATACCGCTTTGGATTGTATGCACATTATTTATTGCACTGGTTAATGCATTCTGTGTTTAGGTTTATATTCAAAATTATGAGGTTTCATTACAGCATATGCTACATGCATTGACTATGAGGGCCACAGTAATTACACTGAATTGGGTTTCAGTCACTATGCATACCAGGGAGGGGCCCTGCAAGTAATGGATGTGTATCTCTGACAATGTGTTTCTATAATTAAGTATATTCTGTGATAGTAGACACAAAAAATAAAATACAAAGCAATGTAACACACCTTATATTATGGGTAAGTCAGGCAGTAAAATCATCAAACCATCTATAGGTTCTCTAGCCCATTATATGTACAGCAAATATGGGGCAAAATATTGTCAGTACATAGCATACTAGCATAAACTAACTAAACCAAACTTAGATTTATGCTTTCCTGACAATGGAACTTTTGATAAAATTAAAATACTAAATTTATGATCAAAATTAGAACACGAGGGTAATAACATAAAAACCGATCAGTGGAATAGTTAAAATGATTAGTATATTAACATTTTTAAAAGAGACAAGGAATCCACTGTAAAGGGATTAAAAGATACAAATGACAAATTTTACAAGTTAAAAATACTTAAAAGTATGTCAAGATGTAATACACTGCCTACTGATCCTTTGTATCCAGCCATTTCAAATGGCCATACAGTGTTTGGGAGAGAGTCTTCCAGGGAAGATGATCAGCTTCTCTTATTCCTTCATCACAGAAATGATCAGCCCCCCCACTCATTTCAACAAGACAAAGGGCAGTCTACATCCCCATACAAAAATGTATCTTTACATCACTCCTTCTGCACCTGCGCACTCAGTATCAGCCTCACCTAAACCCAAAACCTTTTAGTACTGTTGACCCCAAAACTTTGTCCCCTGACCCAGATGGTAATGGGAGCATCACACAAGATGAGCTAGAATATCTAGCTAAAAGGGTGTGCTTTACTCTCCAAAACACAAGACAAGCAACAGAGAAAGAAGAGCAGATTGCTAATTCTCCATATCCCCTCAGAGTGACACCACATCAGGATGGTACTCTGGCATTACTCCACAGACCTTGGGCACTTACTGATTTACATACTATACTTAAAACTTTTCCTAACATCAGGCAAGACCCACAAAAATATAAGGATGAATTAAGCACTGTTATTCAAATATATGAACCCACCCTGGCAAATTTAAGGCAGTTGTTAAAAGCCATAGTCCTGCCTAATATAGATGAAAAATTGAAAGACAAACCTGGATTGGCCCCAGCAGGGGACCCAAATTATTCAACTGTTGAAGGGAAGAGGTCAGTAACAGAAGTCGAAGAGAAGCTCTTACAAGAATTTTAACAATATGCCCTATTAAACCAAACTGGGGGAAAATTACTGCATGTAAGCAACGTAAAGGTAGAAACCCCAGACAATTACTTTACCAATATTTTCAGCACATTCTGGTATTGCAGATCTAATGGAAAACACTTAAGCAGCTTTCAGTTCTACTTTTATGCATAGACTCTGACCTGGCATTAGTAAAGCAAAGTCAGGTAACTAGGCAGGAGGAGGAAATAGATATGTTAATAAAATTCACAGAGCACTAAATGGGCAAAGCTGATAAAAAGAGAAGAAATGCAGAAGATAAACGCATGCAATTACAAATACAGAGTTTTGAAAGAGCAGGTAGAGGCAGGGCAGAGGTAATTAAAGTAGACAGGATAGAGGAGAGCAATGGATATTCAACAAAATCAAGCCAGGAGGGGCTTCTCACAACAGTGGACAAATGGGACATCGGAAAGGAGCATGCCCAAATCCACAACAGCAACAAGATTAAATGTAGCAGTAGCAAAATCAAAATCCTTCCAATGTTTCTCTACCACCCTCACTCCCAGAGTGGCAGCAAATATCAGGTAGAATGTATTAACAACACTTAGGGGGGAAAGGATGAAGTATGTATAAGAGTGTTACTGCACTAGATCAAAAAACGACCTTTTGTTAAGTTAAAAGTAGGACAAAAAGATTTTCTTTTTCTGAATGACACTAGTTTGACTCAATCTTTGTTGAAAATACGTGACCAGGATAAAAGTTTGTTATCATATGAAAAAGTGTCAGCGGTGGGTGTCACTAACACTGCCATTGTTTTTCCTGTATCTAAATCTATCCCAGTCTCTTTAGGACTGATTGAAAATAAGCATATGGCTTTCTATTAAGCACCTCGTCTCTAGAAAACTCAATGGGTAGGGATCTGCTTTGTAAATTAGGATGTACTATGTTTTGCACTGCAGATGGTCTTTATTTAGATGTACTGACCGAATCTGAAGAAAAAGTGCTTGCCTTAGTATTACTGAGGAATAAACAGAAAAGCCTTATTCAAGTGCAGATGACAGACTGTTACAGCAGGTTCCTGACATTTTGTAAGCAAGCCATTCTAATGAGGCAGGTCTGTTAACATCTGTCATACCCTGTAAAAATATGTGTGGATCCTATGAATCCACTTCCTCATATACACAGTATCCTTTAAAACTAGAGACAGAACAGGGAATCAAACCTGTAATTGAATCTTGGCTTCAGCAGGAAATAATACCAAAAACCTGTAGTTGTAATACTTCCATTTTTCTAGTTTAAAAGCCAAGCAGATACATACAGGTTTGTACAGGATTTAAGAGCACTCAGTCAGGTTGTCATCCCTTCATACCCTGCAGTACCAAATCCAGCAACCATCCTGAGTTGCGTACCACCATAGACTATTTGCTTTTCTGTAACAGATTTTTGTTCAGCTTTGTTTTCCAACCCTATTTATCCAGATAGAAAGGATTTATTTGGCTTCACATATGGGGGAATTCAATATACGTGGCTATGACTGCCCCAAGGGTTTGTCAATAGTCCCTCAATCTTTTCAAAAATTTTAAAGCAGACATTAAAGATATCTGGTTTTCATGCATTTCATGGTCACCTAAAGTAAATTATTTAGGACACGTAATATATGGAGAGGCATCTCCTGCCTTCATGTGTTGAAGCTATCATAAAGGCATCCCATCCTGTTACTCAGAAGAAGTTGCAAAGCTTTTCTGCGTTTGGCTGGATACTGTAAACTGCTAGACCTAAAGGTCTAAAGACTAACATGCTGAAAAAAGGCACATCAGAGCCGTGGCCTGGAAAGAAAAGCAAGAAAGCACGTTTACTTTGTTAAAACACCTTTACTACGGCTCCAGCCTTAGCACTCCCAGCTTATAACACACCTTTCACCTGGTTCTGTCATGAAAAGGCAGAGTATGCAGCAGGGGTACCAGTTCAAAAACAGTCATGCATTTAGGCCTCTTGCATATTACAATTCTTTGTTAGACCTGGTGGCTAGATGATTACCAGGCTGCCTGCTGGCATTACTGACAGCTGCACTGATGGCAGAAAAATCCACAATATTGGTCCTACGACACAACTTGCAGTTCCCCATGCAGTGTCTGTGCTGTTGATAAATTCTGAGATGCAGCATATTTTGACTGCCAGGTTAACCAAATATTAATTGTTTCTCATTTCTAACCTTTCAATCACTAATGAGCAATGCCAGGTATTAAAACCGGCATCACTCCTACCTATGGCAGGAGATGGTGGACAGCATGATTGTATAATTGTGACTAACTGGCATCACTCCTATCTATGACAGGAGATGGTGGACAGCATGATTGTATAATTGTGACTAACCAGCATCACCCATACCTATGACAGGAGATGGTGGACAACATGATTGTATAATTGTGACTAACTGGCATCACGCCTACCTATGACAGGAGATAGTGGACAGCATGATTGTATAATTGTGACAAACTGGCATCACCCCTGCCTATGACAGGAGATGGTGGGCAGCATGACTGTATAATTGTGACTAAACATGTACTTTCTCCTAGACCTGATTTAAGAGATACTCCAATGGACAATGCAGAAATAGAGCTATTTGTGAATGGATCATGTGGAACAGACAGAAATGGAAACCCTACTGCAGATATTCCTATATGTACCAAAAATACAATATTGTGTCAGGAAAAATTGGAAGGGGTTACATCTACACTAGTTACCAAACTTACTGCATTAACCAATGCCTATAAAAAAGCTAAAGATAAAGTTGTGAACATTTATACTGATAGTTGTTATCGGTTTGGGGTAGCCCCTGACTTTGGGGAATTGTGGAGACAGACAGAGTGGATTTTTAACATCACAGGTACTGAAATAAAAAATGGAAAGTTTGTAAACATTTTATTAGATACTTTGCTGTTACAAAGACTTTAGCTGTAGTCAATGTGTAAGCTCATATACAAGGAGGCACTGTCGCAGTGAGAGGTAACTGGTTAGCAGGTTATACAGCCAAGTAAGTTACTGGTTTGGATGCCACTCTCACTAAAAATGTTTTCATTATGCAGGAAGCATTTGCAAAGGCTGAAAATCCTTGTAATTTTAATGATTTGATTACTTTACAAAATGAAGCTTCAGATGCTTAGAAAAGAGGTGATCAGTGCAGGCTGTATGGAGATACCTTATGGCAGGATAGTAGCACCTTTGGCCATACTACCCTAGTTGGTATGGGCATATTACCTACTGAATCATGGTAAGCATAGAAATCTTAATCTTATTCAGTGGGAGTAGTTTACCCCTATGTATCAGTCTTTTGTTAGTGACTATGTAAATAACTGTGAGATCTGTTTGTCACATAATAATGTACCTCCTATAAAATCACACCGTCTTCTTTACCCCACCTTGGGGGCCTTTTGTAAATGTTTAAATCGATTTCCTCCAGATGAGAAAATAAAAAGTCATTAACTGTGTGATTTAGAATAAGTGCAGTTATGGTGAGAAAAATAATAGATTCCTTCATGGGCTTATACTGAAAATACTGACAACATTAAAAGCAAGATGGATGAGATACCTTTTTGAACTGGGCCATGGGAGTTGAGAATAACTCTAAAAAGTGTGGACAACAAGCTATAAAATATACCATGTGCAATTATGGTGAATGGGAGGAGAAGAGCTGTTAGGTATGCTGGTCAACCAAACTTGTGTTATTTTCATGGAAGTGATGCCCATCATGTTAGGAACTGTAGTAATGTGTCAAAAAGTCTAAGAATAAGTTTACAAAGTGCTTGGATGAGCGGCACCTTTGGTTTGATTGTGAGGAAGGGGCAATAAGATTTAGTACTGAACAAAAAGAAACTGAAATTAAAAATATTTCTCAAAATGAAATAAGGATGAGCAGGAGCTAGAGCAAGGAACGTGAAAAGGAAACTGAGGGAGGTAAAGAAAATGTAAAGGATGAGCAGGAGCTAGAGCAAGGAACGTGAAAAGGAAACTGAGGGAGGTAAAGAAAATGTAAAGGATGAGCAGGAGCTAGAGCAAGGAACGTGAAAAGGAAACTGAGGGAGGTAAAGAAAATGTAAAGGATGAGCAGGAGCTAGAGCAAGGAACGTGAAAAGGAAACTGAGGGAGGTAAAGAAAATGTAAAGGATGAGCAGGAGCTAGAGCAAGGAACGTGAAAAGGAAACTGAGGGAGGTAAAGAAAATGTAAAGGATGAGCAGGAGCTAGAGCAAGGAACGTGAAAAGGAAACTGAGGGAGGTAAAGAAAATGTAAAGGATGAGCAGGAGCTAGAGCAAGGAATGTGAAAAGGAAATTGAGGGAGGTAAAGAAAATGTAAAGGATGAGCAGGAGCTAGAGCAAGGAACGTGAAAAGGAAACTGAGGGAGGTACAGAAAAATGTAAGGGATGAGCAGGAGCTAGAGCAAGGAATGTGAAAAGGAAACCGAGGGAGGTAAAGAAAATGTAAAAGATGAGCAGGAGCTAGAGCAAGGAACGTGAAAAGGAAACTGAGGGAGGTAAAGAAAATGTAAAGGATGAGCGGGAGCTACAGCAAGGAATGTGAAAAAAACTGAGGGAGGTAAAGAAAAATGTAAAGGATGAGCAGGAGCTAGAGCAAGGAACGTGAAAAGGAAACCGAGGGAGGTAAAGAAAATATAAGGGATGAGCAGGAGCTAGAGCAAGGAATGTGAAAAGGAAACTGAGAAAGGTAAAGAAAATGTAAAGGATGAGCAGGAGCTAGAACAAGGAATGCGAAAAAAACTGAGGGATGTAAAGAAAATGTAAAGGATGAGCAGGAGCTAGAGCAAGGAACGTGAAAAGGAAACTGAGGGAGGTACAGAAAAATGTAAGGGATGAGCAGGAGCTAGAGCAAAGAACGTAAAAAGGAAACTGAGGGAGGTAAAGAAAATGTAGAGGATGAGCAGGAGCTAGAGCAAGGAATGTGAAAAGGAAACTGAGGGAGGTACAGAAAATGTAAGGGATGAGCAGGAGCTAGAGCAAGGAATGTGAAAAGGAAACCAAGGGAGGTTAAGAAAATGTAAAGGATGAGCAGGAGCTAGAGCAAGGAACGTGAAAAGGAAACTGAGGGAGGTACAGAAAAATGTAAGGGATGAGCAGGAGCTAGAGCAAGGAATGTGAAAAGGAAACCGAGGGAGGTAAAGAAAATGTAAAAGATGAGCAGGAGCTAGAGCAAGGAAAGTGAAAAGGAAACTGAGGGAGGTAAAGAAAATGTAAAGGATGAGCAGGAGGTAGAGCAAGGAACATGAAAAGGAAACCGAGGGAGGTAAAGAAAATGTAAAGGATGAGCAGGAGCTAGAGCAAGGAACGTGAAAAGGAAACTGAGGGAGGTAAAGAAAAATGTAAAGGATGAGCAGGAGCTAGAGCAAGGAACGTGAAAAGGAAACCGAGGGAGGTAAAGAAAATGTAAGGGATGAGCAGGAGCTAGAGCAAGGAACGTGAAAAGGAAACTGAGAGAGGTAAAGAAAATGTAAAGGATGAGCAGGAGCTAGAGCAAGGAATGTGAAAAAAACTGAGGGAGGTAAAGAAAAATGTAAAGGATGAGCAGGAGCTAGAGCAAGGAATGTGAAAAGGAAACTGAGAAAGGTAAAGAAAATGTAAAGGATGAGCAGGAGCTAGAACACGGAACGTGAAAAAAACTGAGGGATGTAAAGAAAATATAAAGGATGAGCAGGATCTAGAGCAAGGAACGTGAAAAGGAAACTGAGGGAGGTACAGAAAAATGTAAGGGATGAGCAGGAGCTAGAGCAAAGAACGTAAAAAGGAAACTGAGGGAGGTAAAGAAAATGTAGAGGATGAGCAGGAGCTAGAGCAAGGAACGTGAAAAGGAAACTGAGGGAGGTACAGAAAAATATAAGGGATGAGCAGGAGATAGAGAAAGGAATGTGAAAAGGAAACCAAGGGAGGTTAAGAAAATGTAAAGGATGAGCAGGAGCTAGAGCAAGGAACGTTGAAAGGAAACTGAGGGAGGTAAAGAAAATGTAAAGGATGAGCAGGAGCTAGAGCAAGGAATGTGAAAAGGAAATTGAGGGAGGTAAAGAAAATGTAAAGGATGAGCAGGAGCTAGAGCAAGGAATGTGAAAAGGAAACTGAGGGAGGTAAAGAAAATGTAAAGGATGAGCAAGAGCTACAGCAAGGAATGTGAAAAGGAAACTGAGGGAGGTACAGAAAAATGTAAGGGATGAGCAGGAGCTAGAGCAAGGAATGTGAAAAGGAAACTGAGGGAGGTAAAGAAAATGTAAAAGATGAGCAGGAGCTGGAGCGAGGAACGTGAAAAGGAAACTGAGGGAGGTAAAGAAAATGTAAAGGATGAGCAGGAGGTAGAGCAAGGAACATGAAAAGGAAACCGAGGGAGGTAAAGAAAATGTAAAAGATGAGCAGGAGCTAGAGCAAGGAACATGAAAAGGAAACTGAGGGAGGTAAAGAAAAATGTAAAGGATGAGCAGGAGCTAGAGCAAGGAACGTGAAAAGGAAACCGAGGGAGGTAAAGAAAATGTAAAGGATGAGTGGGAGCTAGAGCAAGGAATGTGAAAAAAACTGAGGGAGGTAAAGAAAAATGTAAAGGATGAGCAGGAGCTAGAGCAAGGAACGTGAAAAGGAAACCGAGGGAGGTAAAGAAAATATAAGGGATGAGTAAGAGCTAGAGCAAGGAATGTGAAAAGGAAACTGAGAAAGGTAAAGAAAATGTAAAGGATGAGCAGGAGCTAGAACAAGGAACGTGAAAAAAACTGAGGGATGTAAAGAAAATGTAGAGGATGAGCAGGAGCTAGAGCAAGGAACGTGAAAAGGAAACTGAGGGAGGTACAGAAAAATGTAAGGGATGAGCAGGAGCTAGAGCAAGGAATGTGAAAAGGAAACCAAGGGAGGTTAAGAAAATGTAAAGGATGAGCAGGAGCTAGAGCAAGGAACGTGAAAAGAAAACTGAGAGAGGTAAAGAAAATGTAAGGGATGAACAGGAGCTAGAGCAAGGAACGTGAAAAGGAAACTGAGAGAGGTAAAGAAAATGTAAAGGATGATCAGGAGCTAGAGCAAGGAACGTGAAAAGGAAACCAAGGGAGGTAAAGAAAATGTAAGGGATGAGCAGGAGCTAGAGCAAGGAACGTGAAAAGGAAACTGAGGGAGGTAAAGAACATGTAAAGGATGAGAAAGGCAAAATGTTCTGTCAATCTAATGAGTTAAGGCATTACTAGTTCATGAATAGTGCAAAATTGTTAAGATATTTGCTTTTTAGATCAAGTTTTTTGTTTTGTTTTTAAAGTCAAGAAGGTTTCAAAAGCTGTGGAGAAGTGTAGCAATATAGTCATGTGGAGTATGGGTAAGAAAGAATGTTCTAGGATTGTGATGTTAACTAACAATTCTGAAAACGATATATCACATATACCAATAGTGATACTACTTCATTGCTGACTCAGATAAAGGATAGTTAGAATAGTCCTGATATGTGCATATACAATGATTACAGAAATACATTTGTTTGAACAAATTTAAAGTTATGTGATTTCAAATATGGAAATAATTTTGATAGAGTTTAATTGTGATATTTGAGCAAGTAGAGAGAAATGTGTCAGGCAATGTAAAAATGTAAAGAAGTAATAACTTATACAGAATTAAATAAAAGGAGGGTAAGGAGTTATACACACAGGAGACCCCCCCTGTCCACCTTAGTAATGTTTGCTAACCCTAACACACAGCTTACCTTAAAAAAGTCCTTTAAATAGCAGTACCACTATTCAGATTTGAGCTGAATATGTTGTGCAGTAAGTAGCGTGTTTAAGAACTTGGTTCAGGAGTTTTGTCTCTGCCACTCATTTCACATCCAATAATGCCAAATATTTAATTTATTACATCCCACACACTACATATTTTACTTTTATCTTCATCTTGGACCCCAGATATCGATGTGATAAAAATACATATCTAATGCACTACATAGATTCTGAAAAACTGAAAGGCTGCCAGCCCAGCTAGATAGAATTTTGTAGATAATTCTATGTCATTGTAAATATTAATAAAATCCAGAGGCTGTTTCACGAATTTAAGAAAACTGTTAATGTTGAACTTCAAAAATGTAATCACAGTGCGCTCTTCTGGAAGAAAGCTGATAAAGTAAAGCATTTTATGACTGATTGCTCTCAAAGCTCAGAGACAGAATATCTGGACTAAGGAATTCCTTCTATTGCTTTGAGACCAAAGTTAATTGGTAGAGTTTGCATGTATATCTTTTATTGCTTTGGTTGCTTGGCCAGTTGCAAGATCAAAGAACTGTTAAAACTCTGAGTTTCTGTTAGCCTGGGAAATTAAACCAGAGAAGTGTCAATAATGATGTAATCTAAAATGAGTCAGCAGTGATGTATTATCAATTTAAGACTTTCTCAGAGAGAGAAAAAATTAGAGCATTTTAGATTTTGTCTAAAGAACATCCACTCACCAGTACGCTGCCTTTGTTCTGTATGTAAGGAAGATCTTAGACTTTAGTGTTTCTCTTAGAAATAGATAGAAAATAGTAGGTTTTGTCTAGTTGTTTTCTATATTTTTATCAGACTATTCTACAGTATTATTTAAGCATTTTTCTGTGATCTCTAAACTCTTGACTAGCACTGTGTTGAATTGAGGAGAGTTGTCTTGTGTTTTTATTATTTATTATTAAATATTTTTAAACTTTTCAACTGTGGCTGTTTTGTGTAGAGATAAATTAAGCTCTAGAGTACATTTCATGTATATAGTGATGCTGTACAAAGCCCTTCCAATAAGCCTTAAAAGTTCTGGTCACACATACTATTTAGATAATAGTATTGCACAGTAAAATTGGACACCCTTTGGGAAGGACCTTATTAGTAGCTGATATTAGGGTTCTGGTGGCAGTGGATTACTACCTTATAGCCTGGACAGAAGGAGCATACTTAGTGAACCTGTGCCAGCCTTTCCCATATAAATCATATCTCAAAGTGTGTGTGTGTGTGTGTGTGTGTGTGTGTGTGTGTGTGTGTGTGTGTGTGTGTGTGTGTGTGTGTGTGTGAGCTACTTGGGCAGGGACACAAAGCACTGGTTGGACAGACGGAGTGCTGGGAAGACTTGGCTTGGAACCCTGACTAAGGACTCTACTCTATAGCTATGCCAGTGAGGAGTCTTACTGGGGATCTGGAAAGAAAGGAAGAAACCAGCACCAGATTGACTGTGATCTCTGTATGAGCTTAAGGGAAATTGTTCTTTAATGTGTGTGTACTTATCCTTCCCAATGTGCATGGCCCTCATTGGTGCTAGTGGTGAGGATTGAGACTCCTTGATTACTGGGCCAGTGCGCAGGTGTCACACAGATAATAAAAAAATTAAAAACATAAAATATTTATTTATTGGTTTTAGACACCATCAAATCTCCCAAAATTCTTCTTAACCTGCAAAATGTATACTACTCACTAAAATTTGTGAAAGTCAAAATACTGCACAAAAGACAAAAACACTGATACCTCCAAAAAGAATCTAGCTGACCTCAACTAAAACTACTCCATATATTAAAATGTACACTTAGTTTGACTTAAAAAATGTAAATAAAAAAAAAGCAACATGGATCACATTTGCAAATCATGATCATGTAAAAAGAGAAATACACAGCAATGGTTTGCAAGGGTTTTTTCGAGCAAATTTGCACAAAAATGTTGACTTTGCCCTAGGATTTAAATGTAAAGGTAAAGACGTCTCTAAAATAGTGGTAAACCAAAAATACTCATGTTCTCCACCAATGTGTTGTATTTCTGCAACAACAAAATAAATCTAAGGATTATAAAAAATGTGAAGTTTGTATTTCATGATAAAACAAAAGGCAATTTTGCAAATTCTTTCAATCCAAAGCATACAGATGTGTCTCTCACCTCTGGATCACATCAATGGACAATGTCCAGATCTTCTCACAATAGTCCACAGTGATCCTTCCTTACTGCAGTATAACATGGAGAAGCAATGTTCCAAGAAACCATGCCCCCTCAATGAGAGTTGAAATTGTCTCATTTGACAATGTAACAACCCTTTCTTATGTACACTATTTAATTATATAATCATTTATATTAACTGAACCAAGCAGAAATCCTCTCTGACTAATACAAAGAGTTCACTACTTAAAATAACACTTCCATGTAAATTCTCTGTACAGACACTTTTCAATCAGTTTTAAACAACTTTTCCATCTGCACAGAATAGCCACATCATTTGAGGCAAGAACTAGCACTACATTATTCTTCTCTGCCTCTCTATGTATAAGAGCGAGTGTGTCTGTGCACATGTGTATGTCAGTATATTCTTTCAAAAATCAACACTTTTTTTCTTGCCACTCGCAGCAAGAAAATCCCCTTTTCCTATCACAAGGAAAAGTAACACATTCTGCAATTGATCCCTTTTTGGTCATATTGTTCCCCCTTTTTGAATCAATTCTTTTTTTCAAATAAATGAGCCCTCTCTTCTGTGGAGAGTTTTACTGTTAAAAACACCTTGTATCAACTTTAGTTTCATAAAATACTAGCATTGCTTTCATACATCAATTTACCTCACAGTTTTTTTATTTCCTTATAATACCTACAAGAACTTTCTTTTCAAGGCTTCACTATAACTATCATATAACCCCACCTTTATTGCTGGAACAGGTCTCCATATGGACAGAGGGTGCATATTCTTACAGATATACCAGTTCTTTAGTATTAACATTTCAGTGTTCAGGAAAACTTTCTTTTTAAAAGAACACCCAAAATTGAGCCACACAGATAAAGAAGTTGAATTAAACTCTCTTTATAGTCATCTCTGGTGCCTCGGCATTTTGCCTTCAAGGATAAATTACAGTCACATTCCAACTCCTTATATACAACAATGCCTCCCTACTGATTGGTTACAGAACATATTTTCATTTATCAATAAACTCCTAACTGTGACATTATAATTTCCCCTAGGCAAAACAACCCAATTTCCCCCTTTTGTCATACTGCTTAAATACATAATGTTCAATACAATTTTCAATTATTTTAAAGCTTGCCATTCCTGCTTTGTTAAATTAAAACACTTATTAGTTTTCAAAAACTTAAAGTATCCCAATTCAACTTTTTTAAGCAACATTAGGAGGATAACAATTGCTAACATCAGTGGCGGTTCGTTCTATTGGACTGTAGGACTGCAGCCCCCCCAGCTGTAAAAATAAAAGAAAAACAAACTAAAAAAATAATTAGCAAGTCCCAGAACTCGATGCATGCGTACTCAGTGTTCCCGAACTCCACACATGTGTGCAGGATTCCGGACTGGTTAAACATCAGTCTGGATTAGGAAAGAAGGCATCAGACTACAGATGCCCCAGAAGTCTATGCAGTTACAACTGCATAGACTGGAAGGGGATCGGACTGCAACATCTGCAGCCTGGATAGCTATAGCTGCTCTCACAGGACGGCAACATCTTTTGTATTTCAACGGAGCTTGTGAGGCAGACTTTTGTATTTCAACAGAGCTTGCAAATGGCTGGGACTTTGAAGTTGCATTTCAATCGAAGCTTGAATCAACGGACTCCAAACTCAGGTAGTGTGTGTGTGTGTGTGTGTGTGTGTGTGTGTGTGTGTGTGTGTGTGTGTGTGTGTGTGTGTGTGTGTGTGTGTGTGCGCCAGTTAAATATATCTAGTGGCTAGAGAAAAACTCAGGAAATATATACCTAGTGGTTAGAGAGAATAACTCAAATCCTGCACCTTGGATGCAACTAGCAAGAGTATGAATTCCCTACCCACCACTACTTATGAAAATAATTCAGATTTTTGCCTAATATTTTTGTTCTGTTCTGTTCCTCATAAAATCTGCGGTTTTCTGGATTTTTAATTCACTAAATAATAATAGACATTTGAATTTCAGACTTCATATTCTTTAGAAAGTACATGGTAACACAAAACCTTTTATTCTAGCAATTTTCTAAGTTTATAAGATCAATATTTGAAATGTGTCCCTATTCTCCCATTATTGGCTTTGTCCAGGTTTTTTGTGCTAAGAGGTTGAGAGCTACGGTGAGAACCAAATTCACTAAATGATAGCCATTTAAGTTTCATTCTTCCTGTCTTTCAAGAAACAGCTGATTTGGCATAGTGGTATGTTGCTCTGACTCTCGTGCACATGGTCCTGAGTTCAAGACTTGGCAGGGAAATGCATAGTAGTAACACAGCATTTTATTATAGCAACTTTCCAAGATTATAACAGCAATGTTTAAAAAGTGTCCCTGGTTTTTGGGCTTTTGTCCCCCCCCAATAAATTTTGGCTTTTTCCAGATTTCTTGTGTTGCAAAGTTGAGAGATACAGTTGAGTGGCTTTTACAAGGAGCTGAGAGCATCAGGATAAGAGAAGTTTAGTGCTGCTTATGCTGAATCCGCTTCCATTGTTAATAGCAAAACAGGTACTATACTTGCATTTGATGCAGAAGACTGTGGCTTTTACTCCTACAGTATGTAGATGCATTGCTGATACTGTACTGTGTTATACGTTAAATGGGGTGGATGCTGCAGTCCTGATAATATCCTCTTTGGTGGAGATACCTAGTAATTATGAACCTGTTATCAGTTTGCCATGCAATCCCTAATGCAATATTACTAGCTTATCGTTTTTTTAATGTAACATAGGCAATATATTCCTCAAGAGCAACAGACACTTTATTTGTAGATGAAACAATGAAATATAAAGTTGTTTGCTAGCAGCAACCTTTTCATTAGTTACCAATCTCTTTAATGTGTAATTATTTAGATGACTTTTACTTCTACAGAGATTGTGCATATTTACTGTTACTGGTGGATTGTAGAAGTTTGAGTAGACTTTTATGATGGAAATTTTCTGAATTGGGCAGTTTTGTCATTATTGGTGCATGCATTTTGTTTCATTGTTTACTGAAAAAATATTCAAAACAATAAATTTAAAATACTCTCTAACAACTGTACTGTATTACACAATATAATTTAATACAATCAGGAAGGTGTATCAAAGAACACATGCATGTTTCATGTGCAAGGGGGCTATGATTTGAAAACAGCCCAAAGTTAATCTTTATCTGCCACTGACGAGATATATTTTCTTTGAATATGGGTTTCAATGCTGTTTCAATGAATGTGAGTTTCAAGGGCAGAAAAGTTTTAATGCTAAGTCTATTTTCATTGTGAGACTGACTTGCTTTGTTTGGCAGGTGTCTATTAGTGTTTGTGCTGTAAAATATAAAACAAAACTTTTAAATGAAATACAAATCATTGTAGAAGTAAAGCAGTATGCATATTACAGTGTTTATGGTAAACGGGGGAAAATAGCCAAGTAATGAGACAGTGGAATGGCTGCAGGAGGGTGGCCCGATTCGACTATGATTTTGTGAGGGGGGAAGGGTGGCAAACTGAAAGAAAGCCCAGGCTGAAATACACCTCTCAACTCTCCAGATTTCAGCAGAATGAATAGAGTTTTGCTTATTTTTGGTTTGCCCTCATAAAAATTTGTGGTTTTCTGGCAAATCATTTAGGAACAAAGTCACTAAATAATGACAGACGTTGAGTCTCAGACTTTATACTCTTCAGAAAAATGCATGCTAAAGCAAGACCTGTTATTCTATCAACTGTCTAAGTTTATACAAGAGCAATTTTTAGTACTCTTTGTATGTTCCCCCAAGGTATTTGGCCTTGTCCAGATTTCCTGCATTAACATGTACATGCAAATAAATTGCTTTATAGAATTAGGTATATCCAAACCTCTCAACTGTCCCCAATTTTGGCTCAAAATGTTGCTCTCCCCCTAGTAATCCCTCCGCAAAATGGCAATTTTGGAATAAAGCATGGAGGGTTTACAATTAATAAATAATTTTAATGATCAGAGTTATAGATTACTTTTATTTGAGAAATACATGTAGATTCTCTATTTTGTCAGCTGCTTAACTTAGTACTAATATTAAAAAAGTGTCCCTTCTTTGACAGGTTCCCAGCTATATTGTGTGGCTATTTTATATTTTTGCATCACATTTTTGATCCGTTTTTCATAAAATTGTGGTTTTCTGGCAAATTAGTAGTGAATTATTAAAGATTGAAGTTAGAAAATAATGACAGACATTTGAGTTTCAGATTTCATACCCTTCAGAAAATTCATACTAGTGCAAGATGTACTATTCTATTATCTTTCTAAGTTTATAAGAGCAATATTTTAAAAGTTGCCCTTATTTTTGGGCCTTTGTCCCACTTCTATTTATGGATTTGTCCAGATTTCTTGCTCTGAGGTTGAGAGGTATGACAAATGTGTCAGGGCCATCACCGTCAGCCAGAGACATTTCAAATTGTGACATATGTGTTGCACCCCACTCCTCCATGTAGTGACTCTGGATGTGTCCAAGCAAGGCAAGGAGCAGTGATTTAGTGTAAGTGTGCAGAGTACCCCCCCATCCAAGGTAGACACAAGTACCACAGTGGCTTTTCATCTGTCATTGATTTGCAGAATGTTCTGGTTTTATGTCATATTTTTATACTGTTGATTTATGCTTCTTATTATTCAGAAAATGCATGTTGTTGCAGTGCCTGTTGCTCTGTGTTTAAGTAGCAATGCTTTAATGGCTATCAGGTTAGCTTGTCTGAGATTGTAAGATGCAAGTAAGCTTTACTAAGCATACTGTTAAATAATTACCAACATTGAAAGCCTTTTTGTTGTTTCCATGCAGAAAATATTTATATAACTATATAATGTATAAGCCTTAGGTATTGAAATGCATATGACAGTATTTCTAATAAGGGACAGAATTGCAGTATTTTCAGAAGCTCATTACATTTGTTGGAGACTTGCAGTCATCTTTGCAGGCTTTACCCGTAAACTAAATAGAATGCCAGTCTATCATGTGTGGTCCATAACATGTGCAGTAATCCTTTAAGCAATTTATCTTGAGCTTGTTTCTTGTTTGCTGTTCATTTTTTACTTTGATCATGTTTTCCTCATGAAACAAGTAGATAGTTGTTGTCAGGCAGCAGGTCTTTTTTGGATAAGAAACATTTTTACAAGTGGGGGTATCACAGAGATTCCTACTTTCAGCATAAAACTGAATATAAATTATAATTTGAACTGCAGTGCAAGGAGAAGTGGTTTGAGTTGAATGTTGCATGTTTTTTATACTTGATTTTGACTGGCATTCCAGTAATGTATTTAAAAAGTAATTTATTTTTTCATGCCTCACAACCCTTTTTGTTTCCATCTAGATATTAAGTAAGCCATCATGTAGCCAATGCATTGAAATATTTTTTCTTCTATACTTCATTTTGTCTTGATTGGACTCTCGTAATGACAGTTTGGCACCCAGGGCAGCATATTTAATTAAAGTCCCAGTTTTTGTGGTTTTGAGTATAGCCCCACCCCTTTCTAGTTAGCCCCACCCCTTACACTGGCACTGACCATTCAGCTGTCTCCTGCAGCCCACCTTTGATTTGAAGCCCCAGCTGCCACTGGGTAACATTCACAAATCTAGGAACAGGTAGTTTTTTATATCCCGCTCGAAATAAACTGTGATTCCCCCTCATTTACATATTCATCAGTATCAAAAAACACATTATCATATACAGATACATTCAATAATGGATCATCACAGTCAATTTCTTCATTCACACTTTCTAATGGATTCAATTCCAGTAGCATATTTTTGTTAGCAAAATACACTCTCAAATGCAACTTCCTACAAAACTTTTTAACATCAAAAACAATATCAGCCAAGGAAGGAATTACTGTAGGAATAAACTTTGTGAACTTTCCCAACACTTTAAAAGCATCTTGATAAATGTTTAAATCAGACAAATTTATCACTTGTAAAGTTTGTACATCATTACAAACATAGCTAGAATTGTCATAGTCACAGGAAAAAAAATATTTTGTCTTATTGCAATACAAACACCAGTTCTTAAGCCTTTTTGAAGTCCTTTGTCCTATTTTTCTGACCCTTCCCTTTTGCCGATGAAAAAAACTCATTTTGTTTTATATTAACTTGCTGCAGTTGTTCCCCTTCATCTTCCAACCTTATGTTTTCAAAAGAAACACTTTTTCTCGAGGAAATCAACAACGATGATACTGAAGACTCACGCATCACAGAACCACGCTCACCAGGTCTAAATTTAGGCCTACCATTTTTGGGTTTCCACTGCCAAACATACACTTGCCCAGTCCGAAAATCATCAATGTCTGTCAATAACTTTTTTTTTCTCCCAATAGTTTCCTGTTTGGCCTTATCAATACATGTTTTTATTGCAGTCATATTGTTCATAAATCCACTGTCCATTGACTCATTGACTAACCTGGTTTGCAATTCTGTGATGTCACATTGCAACTTTTCACATAGTCTATTATTCCTTTTGATGAGAATATGGATCCATATCATTGTGCAATCCAAACATACTTGCTTCCATTACTCCAAAAGGTCACTGTCACCCTCAAAAAACTCCCAAGCTGGCAGACGATCAACTCTTAAACCTTGAGGTGTGATACCAAAGCTTAAATACACCTCTAAAAGCTTGGTATCATAAAACAAGCTGACTTTCTTGGCCATCATCCTTTCCAGCTGGTTGTGCTGAACACTAGCTTCCTTCTCACTCTCCACAATCCAGGGATCGCAATTCGCCAGCCTGCTCTAACATGCTTTCACTAGTTCTAAAAACATTATCTCAGTTTGAGCAATTGGAGTCCAAAATATTCCAGATAATGTCTCGGCTCTATCTAAAGACATTCCTAAAATAAAATAACAATCTGCAAATGAAAAAAATGCCAGCAAAAATTGAGCCACACAGATAAAGAAGTTGAATTAAATTCTCTTTATAGTCATCTCTGGTACTTTGGCATTTCTCCTTCAAGGATAAATTACAGTCACATTACAATTCCTTATATACAGTAATGCCCCCTACTGACTGGTTACAGAACATTTCAAAAGCACACTTCTTTACCATCATAAACATGTTACAAAATCACCATCCCCACTTTATAACATTCACATACTAAAATATCATTCAAAAGCTGTCTTACTTTCTAGCTGACACAATTAAATATTACAATTATATCCCTAAATATAGTGCAAATTAGATAATTATACATTGAATGTGACAACTTTGTTATTAAATGCAATACAAGTCAGCTTCATTACTAGGCGCAGTACAAGTCAACGGGTTATACATTCAAATTGACATTGAGGTTAAGACCCCTCGGAGAAAGTGCACCAAAATTTATAATCATCATACTTTCCAACTTAAGCAACTTTGGGAAAAAATCACCACCTCTCACATTATAGGGTTGACCCAACATACAAAAACTTAAAAAGTTTCATCTGACCCACCATCAGCCCTGTGGAAGTGCTCAGCCATAGGGCTAATAAAATTATTTTTTCCAAATATCACCCACAGGTTCTCTGCAGTCACATTGTTGGAACAGGTGTTACTTAAAAAAGTTGAATTGGAATACTCAGTTTTCGAAAACTAGTAAGTGTTTTAATTTAATAAAGCAGGAATGGCAAGCTTTAAAAGAATTGAAAAATTGTACTGAACACTATTTATTTAAGCAGTCTGACAAAGGGGGGAATTGGGTAGTTTTGCCTAGGGGGAAATATAATGTCATGGTTAGGAATTTATTACTAAATGAGGAAGAACATGTTAAATTGTCTAATAATCAAATTAAGCACTTTAATGCATTACTGCTAGAATTGTTAGATGGGGGGAAAGACTTGGTTTTCTGAATTCTGCTGATGTTGAGAGGTTATATGTTACCAAGCCTGTGGACCGAGTATTATATGCCATCCCCAAGGTGCATAAACGTTTATCTGACCCACCTGGAAGACCTATAGATTCAGGGGTAAATTCATTTTTACAGAATGTAGGTATTTGCTTGACTCTTTACTTAATAAAATACTTATGTAAGGGCCCTGCACATGTTAAAAATACCCAGGAAGTAAGCCAGTTGGTTTCGGAGGTGGAATGGAAACAAGGTTACGTTGGGTAGTTGTGGATGTGAATGCTCTGCACACCAATATTGATATAAAATGGGGTTTGCAGGCTATTTGGAATGTTAGGGAGAAGGACCATGCATTGCATTTGTAGTGAGACTTTTGGAATATTGTTTGATGCACCATTATTTTGTTTATTTACAAAAGAGAAGAACTGCTATGTGTGCACCATATGCTCCCTCATATCTAATTTTATATATGGGGGGTTGATAAGAAGTTCATATATTGTACTGAATTCTTTAGAAAGCAAGTTATCTTAAACAAGAGGTTTATTGATGATTTGTTTTTTATTTGTCAATGACCTTTGAGTGAGATTTCAGTATTTGTGGAACAAATAAATAAAAATCTACATGGGTTAAAATTTTCTTTTGGATGTCATGTAAATGGCATAGAATTCCATGATGTAGAATTCTACGTGGATGAGCATGGGAAAACCCAGTATAAGCCCTGTCAATAATTTTTCCATGCAGGTAGCGTGTATCCACTGCATCTCATTAATTCCCTCCCAGTTGTTGAAATGAAATGTACCCTATGCAATACTTCTGAAGAAAAATTAAAAAAAAAAATAAGATTAATGAAGTGGTAGAAAGATTAGTTGTGAGATGGTATGATAGGAAGTTGTTGGCTGAGGCAATTAAGAGAGCAAATGGAGATGGAGGTGGTAAAATAGGTTGGAATGTAAGGAATGGTAACACTGAGAGTAGAGGGGGTGGTGATCAGTGGGGTAATGAAGCAGACAGGAGAGCTTTTTATTTTGTTATCAAATATTCCCCTTCTCTGATATTTTGAGAAAAGTGGTGATGGAGCTTTGGCATCTTGTACAACGAGATGCACAATATGGAGGCGTATTTCCTGGTTATGTGAAATTTTCTTATGGTAGATGCTTGAATCTTAAAGAATTGTTTAACATGAGGCAGGTGGATGTAGGCAGTGATAAGATTCTTGTGAGGTAGTGTACATTTTGGGTTGTGACTGTAGTAAGGTTATATGGTATGTAGGGCAAACAAAATGAATGGTTAAGGTTAGACTTCTGGAACACTTGTGTGATATCAGGAAAAATAATTTTATTAGTCCTGTGGCAGAGCTATTTCACAGGGTTGATGGTGGGTCAGATGAAACTTTAAGTTTTTGTGTATTGGGTCAACGCTATAATGTGAGAGGTGGTGATTTTATTGCAAAGTTGCTTAGGTTGGAAAGTATGATGATTATAAATTTTGGTGCACTTTCTCCAAGGGGTCTTAACCTTGAGGTCAATTTGAATGTATAACCTGCTGACTTGTACTGCACCTACTAATGAAGCTGACCTGTATTGCATTTAATAACAAAGCAGTCACGTTCAATGTATAATTATCTAATTTGCATTATATTTAGGGATATAATTGTAATATTTAATTGTGTCAGCTAGAAAGTAAGACAGCTTTTGAATGATATTTTAGTATGTGAATGTTATAAATTGGGGATGGTGATTTTGTAACATGTTTATGATGGTGAAGAAGTGTCCTTTTGAAATGTTCTGTAACCAATCAGTAGGGGGCATTGCTGTGTATAAGGAGTTGGAATGTGACTGTAAATTATCCTTGAAGGCGAAATGCCAAGGTACCAGAGATGACTTTAAAGAGAGTTTAATTCAACTTCTTTATCTGTGTGGCTCAATTTTGGGTGTTTTTTTTTAATTTGTGAATTGTTATTTTGTTTTGGTAAACTTTCTTTTTACTCAGGTGTCTCATACACTTTACCATAAATTTCACACTATTGTTCAGGCAAGACTAAATGCAATTTAGTCCTGAGTAGAATTATATACTTTACCACTGGAAGCACATGGCAAGATTTGCCCAATCATTTGATAGGACTTGTCATCCTGCCATACAAATCATTTTAGACTTGGTTTAATATGTACTGTAAGTGACATTTTTTTTTTCTCTCAGTTGCTTTTTTTGATTCATGATTCTGTCGTGTTTGCCTTTGGGTTACTCCCATAGTGGAGCCATTCACCCTGTGTAGCATTCAGTTAAGAAGTTACTCAGTAATGCACCTTCTATTTCACCTTTGGTAGCCCCACAAGGTCAGAGAAACATTCCCACCTATTACACCTAGCAGAAATCATAATTTGCCTAAAGAAAAAAAAGGCAATTTCTCATAAAGCACACACAAGTCTCAATTTCTGCATATGGAAAAATCAACTTGTAATAGATCTCTATCTGTGGGCAGTAATGCTCGGGCAAAAAATGGTGAAGTTCAGTATATTTAGACAAAAATATGTATGCTGAAAATTACAGGTATGTTACTTAGCAACTGCTGGAGACTGTTTTATATTCAAGTGTGCTTTATTTACAGTGAATTACCAAACTTAAAACTGAAAAGTGAGTATAAGTTCTGCATTATCCATGCTAACACAAAAAAGGTCTTTCAGAATAACATAATGGTTTACAGTTCATACTCATTTTTCTGGTTATAAATTCTGAGGGAAAAGTCTTTAATACGTGACTCTACTCCCTACAGGCCTCAGCCAATACTGTCCATTTATCTACTAGAGAACCTAATGAATTTAATATTCAGTCTCATTCTCAGGTTCCAGCAAGTCTTTGTCCTCAGTACTCCTAGTTTCTGCCAGAGTAGCCAACATTTCTCCCCTTCCTCTCTTCAGCCCTCCTTTTTATAGGAAGGAAGTTATGACCTCCTCCATGCCAAGCCAGGATGTGAGCTCTGCTTCATGTACTGCCTCAGGACATCAGCCCCATATACCCCACAGCAGTCCAAATGGAGCACTGTACTCAAAAATGGCTGCAGCTCGGTGGTTCAGAGAAAAGGAGGTGACTGGGCTATAGATATATGTTTAATTACCTAATTAAAGTGTCCACATTTTGAAACACAGAACAATATCCACTACAGCTGTCATTTTATACTGGGGCAGTGAGAGAAGGCAGGGAGAGTTTATACTGCAACAGCCACCACTAGCCACTAAGGAATTTTAAGTTTCTTATTATTTTTGATATCTATGAACTTGTGAAATGAGTGCCATGCCTCTCTTTCAGAACCAAAGTGATTTGTCTCAAGTTCATGAAAAACTCTTTAATGAGGTTTTACCTTTAAATTTGGGATAAAGCAGTGCCTGGAAAAATCAAGAGAAAGAAGATAATAGCAGGCTATGCTAAGGAGCCTTGACGGTGGTCCTTATAACCAAGTTCTAGAAATACCTCAAGCGCTTGCTGGCTCAGGTGAGGAGGGTGGGCATGCCCATTCCAGGGTGAAGATGCATGTGCTTAGATGCATCACATGGTCAATCTCTGGTGCAGACCAGGGATGCAAGGGAGGGCATTATCGTCAGGGGCAGGGCTGTGTTGGATTCACCTCAGACGTAGAGTGCCATGCCAGCAATGCTCATTGCATGTTTTTCCTAGGATGTGATGAGTGCAGGGTGCAAATGTTGATGGAAAACAAAAAATTTGCTTCAACAGCAGTGTGATGTTGCCCCACAGTACCTCAGTCTCCTCACTGTCCCCAAGCACGTGTTGAAGAAAGTCTTGGGGGAAGATAGTTAGGCTCTGTAGTATAGAAGTACAGAATAAGAAGAGGCACCTGGGAAAAGAACATACACAGATGTGGAGAGACAAAAACAATAGAAAGGAAAGAAAGAAAGAAAAGTATAATAGTAAATGGAGCCATTTGAAAGGAAGATCAACAGTAAGAATGCTTTTCAGTGCTCAGTCTTGTCATGTTAGTATCATTATAAAATACATTGTTCAGAGGGTAAAACGATTACATGTATGTCTGCACTTAATAACAAGCTGTGTATTAAGGACTGTACATAACCTGAGGGAAGAATGATCAGGAAAGAGCTGGGAAGGCAAAGTGCCGAACATTTCTAGTAAGGAGATCTCACTAGGGATAAGGAAGGAAGCTGAGGGCACATAGAGCTTGGCCGAAACAGCAAAGTGAAACTGTTCCTGTTTTGGTTAATAAAGAATTCAGACTCTCTGGGGAGCACAAAAGAGGGGGACATACAAATTAAAAGAATACTTAAGTTGACTGCTTCTCTCCCCTGCTGCATAGTGTTTACAACTGAAGAATAAATGTAAAGAAAGGTGTTGGTAGGGTGGAAGGTAACATTCATGAAAGGCTGGTAAACAGCAGTCAGAAAATGTACTATTCAAAAAAAAACTCTTGCCATGTCAACAAACACTGCCTTCTATTGTTGTGGTCCTATATTTTAGATTAGTGATGATAATTCTGTAATTTTATATATGCCACTTGTGAATACAGTGAATACATTGTAAGTGACAGCATATTCTCAGATTCACACTGAAAGCTAACTTATACACCAAAAAACTGCAAATACATTCTTTGCAGGGATATTTTCATTCTAAATGTCCAATCTAAACTTCATTACTTGTAGTAAAATGTGTTGCTTTTTTGCTTGCCTTAAAGCATGACAGGCTTAGAAAGATATTTGTATTCTTATCCAGTAGCTATTTTTCTTCACGCTTATCATGTACAGACTTAAAAGCACGTTTACAAAAGGATTAAAGGTGACCTAATCTTAACGCTCTAATGGATTTGAGTTCATTTCCGTGCCTAATGACCTCCTCTCCTGAGTTATAAATCATGGAAAATTGCATCTGGTAACAACTCAGGCTTAACATTAAGTGAAAAGTTATGGATCTCAAACAGATGAAGATAAACTAAATGTGCAGATCACATAGACATTTATTCTTTACCGATGATCAGACTGAGAAAACTGAGCATCTGAACTAAACAAATGTCAAATTAATAAAATAAATAAAAAGTGTGTGTGTGTGTGTGTGTGTGTGTGTATGTGTGTGTGTGTGTGTGTGTGTGTGTGTGTGTGTGTGTGTGTGTGTGTGTGTGTGTGTGTGTGTGTGTCTGTGTGTGTGTAAATATGGGTTTATGTCAAATGGTCAAGTTTTCGGAAACTCGAACTTCATATGGTTCAGATATGTCAAACTTTCTGAAAACTCATATCATTTGTATGGAGATCGCAGTACAGTGGGGATTGGAGCATTTATCCTTTATCCTTTTCCCACTGTAGTGCAATCTCAAAGTTGGAATATATAATTTGCAGGGAGTGTGTGGGATGTAGCCCACCACATTGAGAAGTGCAGTGGAACTTGTTCATGGTCATAAATATAGATTTTTGTTGTGTTATTTTGTTTATGTTTTTGGAAAGTCAAACAAACAGTCTCGACCATATGGAGTTCAAGTTTCTGAAAACTGATAAATAGATTCTAAGTCTACTTCTCTGGTAAACAGCCCTTGAAAAAAACATCACTTCTGCAGAAATGTTTCTGGGACTCCAGTTCTGTTGTACAATGGTGATAATTCTCTTGATACTCTCAGACACCTCTGGTTCTTCTCTCTGGTACTTCTCTGACTTCTGACTTGGGCTATACACCTTATTTTATATACAATTTTTTTACACCTTTTTTTAGTTGTTACCCATACATTTAGTTCCCCTCAAAAGAGCATCTGCTATGCCAAGAGAAAATAAAGGAGCTTTAATTCAACTCTTAAGTAAAGGGAAATCTGCACAATTCCCAAAAATGCTGTTTATACACACACATTTACCTGTATTATATATACCAATCTATCTCTTCCTATACATCTATGTATCTCTCATATATATATATATATATATATATATATATATATATATATATATATATATATATATATATATATATATATATATATATATATATATATAATATATATATATATATATATATATATATATATATATATGCATAATATATATATATATATATATATATATATATATATATATATATATATATATATATATATATTTATACAGTTTACTATCATAATGTGGAATACTGCGGTGGTGGTGCTGCGGTAGCATTGTCGCCTCACAGTAAAACATTGTCCTGTTGGATTCTCAGCTAGAGCGTCTTCTGTGTGGAGACATGCGTGAATGGGCGTACCTTCATTGAAGGTTGTGTGTTAGGGCCGGGAACATGGCACGTAAAAATCTACTGCCAATCATTAGTGGACCGGAGTTCCGCTGTGGTGACCCCTAACCTGGAAAAGCCGAAAGACACAACAACAACAACTATCATAATGTGGAATGGGTCTTATGCAAAACTGGGTCGTATGCATGTATCCACAATTTCCATAATACTGAACTGAAAATGTTTGAATTAGCTTTAGCGCATGTGAGTGTTCATTCGCTGATATGAGGTTGATGTTATGAATGAAGATTGTGGTACAGTGCGTATTGGAAAATTCACCTTTTTCTTCACTGTAGTGTGATCTTGGAGTTGGTATATATAACATGCATGACGTGTGGGGGGTTGCAGGGGGGGCTTTTCCCCTTGCAAAATGAAAATGCAAACATGAACTATTGATTCTGGAAGTTGGGGAGTTCGAATGTCAAACATTGCATTTAACATGTTCAGCATGTTGACAGTTTGACATTGCCATTTTTAGTGTATTATTTCGACTATTTAAGAAATGTTGTGCCATTCAACATTATGATAATAAACCATTTATACATATATAATATATAATTAATCTATTTTTACAAGAGATAGTCGAACGTGTTAATCGCTATGGAAACAATTTGCTTACACACAAAAGGAAGAAGATTAACAGGGACAAGCGAGATTTTGAATCCAACTGTGTGTTTGTTTGGCCTAGAACTGTACCCCCCAAGGATGTGCCCTCCAAGGTTGTGCCCCGTAAAGATGTCTCATCTGACATCAACAGAGGTATACATTTACAACCTCGAAGCAACAATGAGACAGCTGTTGTCGATGGAGAAAGGATGGAAGCAGGGAGCTTGGCTGAAGTAAATGGGGCTAGATCACCTTTATTGGTGAATCAGGAAAGTTCCTTGGATAGTGCTGCTGTTAATAATTTCAACTTAGCTCTATTGAGTCCTAAATCAGTGACTTCTGTATATTTCACACCAACTGAACAAAGACAACAGGACCCGTGGAGACATCTATGATTGATACTGTTGTAAGACGTAAGATACACTTGGAAAATTTAAGAGAGGGGCGTCAACAGGATTTTCGAACAGTTCCGTTCCCCATAAGGAATGGGAGGAAACGGTCCATAGATCACGACAACAAGCAAGTGGCCAAACGCCTGGACAACAAGATGGAGAGGTACAACCAACAATACAGACACAAATGGAAGCCAAATCACTGATATGGAATATATCTAACTATCCTTTAACTGCAGCAGAAGTAACACTTTTGGAGAAAGGACTTTCTTTCATTCCAACCAAGAAAGCAGGTATAAGCAATTATCTACTTGCAATCAGACTTTTCGTTAGGAATGTTAATTTGAAGCTCATGCACGAAGGATCTACATATGTCAATGAATGTCCTTTTAAGCGTAAGAGCAATGTCAATCCTAAACTTATGCCGAATTTAGAACTGTTTATAAAAGCTGTAGAGAACGATCTGTATCAAGGTGGCTTATTTGACTCTTTGCAGTTGACTGACAATCTGGATTCCACCTTGAGTGATGCTTTGGCTTCACTTAAGAATAATAAGCAAATTATCATTCGTCAGGCTGACAAAGGTGGACAGACAGTAATCATGAATAGAACTTATTATATTGACTCTATGCTAAGCATGCTCAGTACAGATGCCTATGAGACCGCCACTTTTGAGATGATTGAGGAAAGTTGTTTAAAAATACAAAATATGTTAGATGATTGCCTGTCTCTAGGATTGCTAACAAGACAACTGTATGATTATTTTTCTGTAGATTTTCCAGTATTACCTAGTATGAATGGACTGTTCATAAAAATGCCTTTTCGCCCTTATTTAGACCAATTGTGGCTGGAGAGGGTTGGAGTACGCAACCTTTCTCGATTTATTTAGATACCAAACTTAAACAGGTTTTATCAAAAGTTGATTACGTTCTTAAGGACACAGGTCAATTTCTGACCGATTTGTACAGCTTCACTAGAAATTTGATACAGGTAGATGAGTTAGAATTGGTGACGATGGACGTTAACTCATTATTTACCTGTATACCTAATGAGACCGGTATAAGGATGGTCAGTAAACTGTTAGGGGAGACGTTCTCTGAAACTGAGACAGATCTATTGACATTGTTGTTAGAAACAGTGTTGGAGAACAATTTCTTTTTGTTCATGGAACAACCATACAGGCAATCTACAGGAGTTGCCATGGGTACCAGCTGTGCCAACTCATACGCCAATTTGGTGATGGTGGCATGGGAGAAGGAGGTCATCTCTACTTGTTCCAGCATCGTCTTTTATAGACGTTTTGTAGATGACCTCTTTCTCCTATGGGCTGGTACTGTAGAATCATTAGAGGCATTTTTCACCCATGTGAACAATCTAGATTGTTTTTTGAAGTTCACATTTGAGCACTCTGCATATGAGATCAATTATTTAGATACTACCATTTATAAAGAGTCAGGTAAACTAGGAACTAGGATACACAGGAAGGATTGTTACAGGCCCACTTATTTGGCCACAGACAGTATGCATCATCCAGGAACATTCAACAACATCGTCAAAGGGCAAGTCTTAAGAACATCCAGACTTTGCTCTGATGACAATGTGTTCTATAAAGAATTGCAGAATTTGGAGAATAACTTTACCAGTAGAGGTTATGACAAGTTCCTTTTGAATTCTACTATGAATCAAACCATTCGGTTAAGACAGAGCAGGGGGAGACCCTATTACTCTGTGTCTTATACAGAGAGTACTACTACAGTTAGGCCATCTGTGCCCATGAGGTTACCTGTCGCTTTATGCCAAAGATGTGCAGGCTGTGCAAAGGGTTCTATTTGATCATTGGAATATTCTAACAGCCGATGATGAAATTCAGAGTATTGTGGGCAATTGTCCTAGATATACCTATAACAATCTTGATAATCTGAAGCAGATTTTATGTTTTCCCAGTTTATGTGGGAATCGTTGGAATAGTGTGTCACCACTAGATCTTGGCACAAGCACTTGTGGTTCATGTGCACAATGCAAGTATGTGGACAGATCAAGGTTCTTTAGGAACCCCAATGACGGTAGGTTATGGGAGATTAGGTGTAGAGCAGATTGCTGTACTAGGAATCTGGTGTATGTGGCTTGTTGCCAAATTTGTTTCGGGAAGACCAATAGGTCTCTAAAGAATCAGGGACCATTCCTACTGTTTCATGAGATCTGACACATACAGTGCAATTGCTAAGCATAGAATTCAGAATGAGAATCATGACTTTTGTTTCAAGTGCTACAAGTATTGCCAGTCAGGATCAGGGGTGGTGATTTAGTGAATTCCACTGAGTTAGCAGAATGTGGATTCTGAGGTTGGCTGCCCACCGTGGACGAGGTCTGAATGACTTTGTACCGCTTAAGCCCAAATTAAAAACTAGGTCTATCAAGAACTAGGCCTATTGTCAATCAGATCGATTCACTCTGATTTTATATTTATTAGTAATTATGCTATTGTCATCATTTTATTTTTATTTTCGTCATGTTTTGTATATTATACTATGTATTTATTAGTGTAAGGTTGCACAGTTTTTATATATGCAATATGTATGAATAGAACATATTTATGTTATGTACCATTGTTTTTTTTTTTTTTTTTTTTTTAGATAGGTTTATTCAAGATGACAGGAAATGATGTATGTTTCAGCTGTAGGTCTAAGGAAATGATGTATTTTGAAAAGGGACATAAATTGAGGTTAGGTGCTTTTGAATGTATAACGTCTGAAGAAGAGGGAAACCTCGATAGCGCTAACGTTATTTGTTACGTTTTTGTTATTAAACGCTGCTTGTTTTTATAAACGCTTTTTACTGATTTTTTGAAGAGTTACCACGCTACATCCAGTTGGGCTTTGTTCTTGGATATATATATATATATATATATATATATATAAAATTGGTTGGTCAATAGGGAAAGATAGTTGACATATACAGTTGATCTACTGTACCCAAATAAGTAAATATTCCCTTTCCCCAGGTATTATGTGATCTTGATTTAGTATATATAATTAGCAGGAGGTGAGGGGATGCAGTGATATTTGCCGTCCTACAAAAACACTTCATATTGGTTTAACCTGTTCTGGGTAATCCCCGATGCATGCATGGTGCATGTCGACATTCTCATTTTGGCATTTTGAGGTTCAACAAATGGAATGTCCACAGAAGTTCCTCACTAAAAGAATATAGGGCATAAGTAAAATGTCCTATGCAAACTGCCTCAAGGCTCTATCCTTATATTCTCTCTCAGAAAGGCTGTTGAGGGGAGAGCTATACCTGGCATACAGGACATTGTCAGATCTCACTCTGATCAACCTCTTGCATATCAGCAAAACAAACAGCACCAGAGTTACCTGTTCTAAAGTCTTAAACCTTGACTGTGATATAAATCGGACCACCTGCTGAAGAGACAGGTATGTATCCCAGAGACTACCCTGTCTCTGGAACAGGCTCCCCATCCATGTGAAGCCTCCCTAACCTAATTCAAGTGTAATTGAATGGGGAACAGAAAATGAATTCCTGGCTTGGTACCTGATCAACCTCTTGCATATCAGCAAAACAAACAGCACCAGAGTTACCTGTTCTAAAGTCTTAAACCTTGACTGTGATATAAATCGGACCACCTGCTGAAGAGACAGGTATGTATCCCAGAGACTACCCTGTCTCTGGAACAGGCTCCCCATCCATGTGAAGCCTCCCTAACCTAATTCAAGTGTAATTGAATGGGGAACAGAAAATGAATTCCTGGCTTGGTACCTGTGTCTCTAATGAACACAGGCAACCTGTAAATAGTTCATCTTCCAGGCCCCTGCTTGTAAATGTTTCATCCCTCAAGCCCCTGCTTACACTTATCAGGGGTACCAGAACTTGTCAGATATTTGGGATACATGGCTAGCCTTAAAAAGGTCCTTGTGATCATTAGCCTAGTAAATGCCTATGAACCTATCAACCTAAATGCACTCAGTTAGTAAGACAACAGGTTTTGCATCAACAAACATTTTCTGAAAAAAAAAATAGAACTCTTGTGTTTGGCATTAAGACTGACTGTAATTCTTGGTGATTTACCAGGAAAAAAACATACAAGGGGAAATACCTCTCAACCTCTTAGGACAAGACATATGGACAAAGTGAAAAATAATAGTGGGATAAAGGCCCAAAATCAGGGACAGATTTTAAATATAGAAAATTGCTAGAATAAAAGGGTTGGCATTAAAATTAATTTTCTGAAGGATATAAAATCTGAAATGTAAATGTTTGGTAATTATTAATGGATTTCTTTCCTCGACAATTTGACAGAAAACCCCAAATTATGCTTTCAATAGACCAAGAGTATGAGGCTGCAATCCACACAGCTGCTGAGAAGTATGCTGAGGCCAGGGACACAGTAAGCAAAATAAGGCATTATCAGCAAAATCAGGGACAGCTAAGGACCTTCAGCCTCCAGCCATCCAAAAGATCTGGTTTTCTGCATGTAACCAACAAATAAATAAATAAATACTTAACCACATGTCATTACAGACTTTCTCTTCATGGCAGACTTTCTCAGTTTTGAATTTATTGACATCTTGCTCTGTCCATATTACCTACCAAATTCATTGTCTAGGTAGATCATGGAAAGGATGACCAGGAGGCCAAACAAACAGAATGTCCCAATCTGCTGGATTTTCTACCTTGAGTGCTACTCTCACTTTTCTGAAAGAGGTGCAGTTAAGTTATTTTTTATAGTAAAGGAATGCTACTTTTCCTTGCTATTAAATAAATAAATAAATAAATAAATAAGGGTCTACATCATATTGTCAAACATTTAGTTCATCAGATTGCTATTTATTTAACCCAATTTGTCGAAACCTCTTTTCATTGAACAGCCATTGCATCAAAGTTTTTCATAGGGAAAAAAAAAACCAGCTGTCCATCATCGGGGATGTGACAAAGGGAGATACTGTCAGTACAGCTAGCTGGAATTTTCTAAATAATTATGTGTCACTGGTGAATATTAAAATGATTTGTGTAAGATACTTGTGTTACAAATGTATTAGAACTGTATGTCAGGTGTCTATCAAACTGCTGGTACAGAAGTGTGTGTTGAAAAAGTTTTTGCAAAGTACTTAAAATCTAACCACAGCATGCCCTACTGGAATAGAATAGAAATGTACCTGCACTATTGTAATTGTTTAGATGTATATATTTTAACAGTGGAAACTGTAACACAGGAGGTTAATGTCAGAAAAATAGCTGAAATTAAATTACTGTATGACAGCAAGAAAAAGGATGTTTTGAACTAGGGAACTTTCTGTATTGTCTTGGAAGTGTTTTATTGTTTTATGACTTCCAACAGCTGCACAGATCTGAGGAAAAGCCCTTGTCTGTGTATTTTCACAGGTAGATGCTAAATACTGCTAGCTTTCAGCAGTGAGGGGGTTTACCTGGGATAGAGTTAGATGACAAGAAATGATGTCATTCTGCAAGCTAGCCCAGCAGTAATATTTCAGATATTAATTTAAGAACTCTCTGAGAGAGAGAGAGAGAGAGAGAGAGAGAGAGAGAGAAAGAGACTCTGCATTCTGTATTCTGTCTTGGACCTGACAAGATCCATTCACCACATCTGCCCTGCTGATCTAATTACGTAAGTGTACTAGGGTATAGGAATTCTCTTTGATATAGTCAGGAATATAGCAAAGCTTAATTTATATGTTTTTCATTATTTATTTGAAACTGTCCTGCAATGTTGTTTTATGATGTTACTGTGATTATATATTGAGTATAATAAATAAATAAATAATATATACATTTTCTTGTTCTTTCATTATTTATTATTAATTATATTTAAACTTTTCATTGTGGCTGATCTGTCTAGAAATATTTAAGTTCTGAGAGTACTTGCATATTTATCTGGTGCCACTGTGTAGGCCATGCCTAATAGCCTTGCTTTTGGTCAAACTACCATTTGTATTAATAGTAACATTATGCAGTAAGATTGGACACCCTTTGTTAATGGCCTTAAAGTAGCTGATAAGGAGTTGGCTGGTGACAGTGACAACTACCCTTTAGTCTGGGCAAAAGGGGGCATAGCTAGTAAACCTGTGCCAACCTTTCCCAGGTGTGTGTGTATAAATCAAACCTCAAAGAGTGTGCATATCAGCTACTTGGGCAGGGACATGAAGCACTGGTTGGACAGAGAGGGTGCTGGAGGTCTTGGCTTGGCCACTCAGCTGAGATCTCAACTCTATAGCTGTGCCAGTGGAGAGTCTTACTGGGGATTTGGAGAAAGAAGAAGCCAGCACTGAACTTTAATTGATTGTCTTAACTGATTGGTCACTTTGAAAGTATATACATCAAGGAAGGCATGGGATGTTTTATTAAGTCTGATGAAGTGACCTGGAAGGTTGTGAAAGTGCTCACTTTGTCCTTGCAATAAAGAATTTTCCTTCTACTGTGGTAGTTTGAATTTTTATACATAAAATACGCTAAAGCTGCCATTTAGGAAAATTTAGTCTGTTTACTGCATTTTCTATACATAAAATCTAAATCCAGAATTGATATGTTTCATTAAAAGCTACATCATTATATAGCATTCACCTGGAACTACCACTGCGTTAATTATCTCAAATGGTATAAATCAAGTACCCGCTGACCTCATGTTACAGAACGACGTATTTCATTAGCAAGGCCATAACTCCATCCTTTCCAACAATAACCTAACTCTCTCATGCTTTATTTTTTGCATTATTATCTTGTAGTATATTGCAGTTGTAAGATGTTGCATTGTATTTTACTGAAGTGCTGTATTTTCTTGTTAAACAGACTTTATATCTCCAGACCTCCACTAGAAAATGGCATCTTATAAGGTCAGTCTGAAAATCCCAGTTAACAAAATAAATAATGAAATAGATAATTAAAGTATTCCAACATTGCTATTCTTTTTAATGACTGAGGCCATTAGTCATTTCAGTTACACTTTCAATCATATCAAGTGCTGCTTTCAGGTAACCTACAGAGTTGTCCCATTACCTGACACCCTAACAGATAATCTAATAATGTCCCACTACCTGACACATCACAGATACCCTAGTGATGCGTCACTACTTTGCAGATAACCTAGGGATGTCTCATTACCTGACTGATACCCTAGTGATATTTTACTACCTGACACCTGACAAATAACCTAATGATGTGAAACTTTCTGACAAATGGCCAAATGATGTCAAACTACCTGACACCTTACAGAAAACCTTGTGAAATCTCAGTATCGGACACCTCACAGATACCACAGAGATTTCTCACTCCCTGGCACCTAATAGATAACCTAGTGATGTCCCACTAGCTCACACCTAACAGACAACTCACTGATATCCCACTACCTGACACCTAACAAATAGTCTAGTGATGTCCTAAAACCTGACACTTCACAGGTAACTTAGTGTGATGTCCCACTAGCTGATACCTAATATATAACTTAGTGATGGCCCACATCCTGACACATCACATGTAACCTAGAGTTATCTCCCACTAGCTGACACTTAACATACATTCCTCTCAACTGTCCAGATTTTCACAGAATTTCTAGATTTTTTTACATGTTTTAGGTCTGCTCCTCTACAATTTGAAATTTTATGGCAAATCACTGAAGATTGAAGTCAATAGTAATGACATACATTTGAGTTTGAGACTTATTATCCCTCAGGATATGCATACTAACACAAATCCTCTTATTCTAGCCACTTTCTAAGTTTACAAGTGCACTACTTAAAATCTGTCACTATTTTTAGGCCTTTGTCACCCTTTATTTTAGACTTTGGGCAGATATCTAGTGCTCAGAGTTTGGGGGGTATGCTGCAATATAAAGTAATAATGTCCAACTACCTGACACCTCTTAGATAACCTGAAGATGTCAAACTACCTAACACCTCACACATAACTTAAAGCTGTCACAATACCTGACACTTCACAGGTAACCTATAGTGATATCAGACTAATTGACACCTCACAGGTAACCTAGGGCATAAACCGATCTATTTTTCTTTGATCCAGTTCTCTCTTGATTATTCAGCCCCATTCAGATGATCATCTGGGCCATTTTTTTTTCTAAATGGGCAACTGCACTAGAGACCACTCTTTCCACGGATTAAAAGTGCAGAATGCAGGGAGTGATGCCATCATCTGTATGGGCAATAGTGCAGCATGTTAAAAGTAGTGCCTTCATCTCTAGGGATGACGGTGCATCAAGCAAGGAACAATGCCTTCATCTCTAGGGGTAATAGTACAGCATGCCGGGGATAATATCTTCAACTGCAGGGGTGAGAGTTTTGCATGCCAGATGTAGTCCCATCATCTGTAGGGGTAATAGTGTAGCATGCCAGGCATAGTTCCATCATCTGCAGGGGTAATACTGCAGCATGCCAGGATTAGTGCCTTCATCTGCATGGCTGATGATGCACTATACCAGGAGTGGTGCCACCATCTGCAGGAGAAATAGTGCAACATGCCAGGAGTAGTGCCATCATCTGCAGGGGTAATAGTGCAGCATGCCAGGAGTAGTGCCATCATCTGCAGGGGTGATGGTGCAGCATGTCTGGAGTTGTGCCACCATCTGCAGGAGAAATAGTGCAACATGTCAAGAGCATGAATTTACAGCATGACTTGAGTAGCACTATAGTCTGCAGGGGTAATAGTGCGGCATGTCAGAAACACTGCCATCATCTGCAGGGGTGAAGCTGCTGCATGCTAGAGGTAGTGTGATCATCTGCAAGGATAATAGTGCAACATGCCAGGAGTAGTGCCATCATCTGTAGAGGTGATGGTGCTGCATGCCAGGTGTAGTGCTGTTGAATGCAAGGTACTAGGGTTGCATACCAGGAGTAGTGCCACCACCTGCAGGGATGAAAGTGCAGCAAGTCAGGATTAGTAATATCATCTGCACAGGTGAGGGTACAGCATGTCAGGAGTAGTGCCATCATCTGCAGTGGAAAGAGTGCAGCAAGCCAGGTGTAGTGCCTTCATCTCTAGGGGTGATGCTGCAGCATGTCGGGAATAGTGTCATGATCTACAGCAGTGATGCTGCAGCATGTCAGCAGCAGGGGTAATAATGCAGCATTTCAGGACTAGTGCTATAAAGTGCAGGGATAATTCTGCAACATGCCAGGAGTGGTACCATCATCTGCAGGGGTAAAGGTGTGGCATGTTAGGAATAGTGCCATAATCTTCAGCTGGGATGGAGCAGTCTGCTGGTAGTAGTGATATCCTCAGCAGGGGTGATGGTACAGCATGTCAGAAGTAGTGCCATCATCTGCAAGGGGAAGAGTGCAGCATGCCAAGAGTTGTGCATTCATCCCTAGTGGTGATAGTGCAGCATGCCAGGAATAGTGCCATAATTTGCAGGGGTAAGAGTACAGCATTCCAGTAGTGCCATGAACTGCAGGGGTAATACTGCAACATGCCAAGAGTAGTAGTATCATCTGCAGGGGGTAATAGTGCAACATGTCACGAGTAGTGCCTTTATCTCTAACAGTAATAGTACAGCATGGAAGGAGTACTATCATTTGCAGGGGTGAAGGTGCAGCATGGCAGGAGAGAGTCATCATCTGATAGGGTAATAATGCAACATGTCAGGAGTAGTGCCTTCTTCTGCAGCAGTGATGGTGCAGCATGCCAGAAGTAGTGCCATCTTCTGCATGAGTAATAGTGCAAGATCACAGGAGTATTCCCATCATCTGTACTGGTGAAATTATATCATGCCAGAATTAGTACATTCATCTCTGGTGGTGACAGTGCAGCATGCTAGCAGTAGTGCTATTAACAGCAAGACTAATAGTGCAGCATGCCAGAGGTAGTGATATAATCTTCTGGGGTAAAAATGCAGCATTCCAGGAATAGTGCCCTCATCAGTAAGGATGAAGAGCCAAGAGTAGTGCCATCATCTTTATGTGTGAAAGTGTAGTGTATCAGGAATAGTGCCTTCATATGCATGGGCAACTGCAGCATGTCAGGAATAGTGCCATCATCAGTAGCAATAATGGTAGAGAATACTGGTTGTAATGCCTGGATATGCAGGGGTAAATGTGCAGCATGTCTGCAGTAGTGATATCATCTGCAGGGTAATAATAGTGTGTCTTGCACGGAATAGTAAATTAATCACCAAGAGTGATGGTGCAGCATGCCAAGAATAATGCCATCTCCAGAGGTAATAGTGAAGCATGCCAGGAGTAGAACCTTTATCTCTAACAGAAATAGTACAGCATGCCAGGAGTAGTGCTATCATCTGTGGTCATGATGGTGCAGCATGCCAGGAGTAGTGCCATCATCTGCATGGGTAATAGTTCAGTATACCAGGACTAGAGCCTTTATCTCTAAGAGTAATAGTGCAACATGCCAGGAGTAGTGCTGCCATCTGTGGTTATGAAGGTGCTGTTAACTGCAGGAGTGAGGGTGCAGCAATTCATGAGCAGTGTCATCATCTACAGTGCTGAAAGTGAAGCATGTCAGGAGTAGTGCCATCATCTGCAGTGGTAATAGTGCAGCATGTCAGGAGTAATACCATTATTTGAAGGGGTGAAGGTGCAACGTGCCTTGAGTAGTGCCTTAATCTGCAGAAGGGATGGTTTAGTGTGCAAGGACTAGTACCATACTCAACAGGGGTGATGGTGCAGCATGCAAGGAGTAGTGACATCATCTGCAGGAGTAATAGTGCAACATGTCAGGATCAGTGCCATCATGTGCAGGGATAATAGTGCAGCATGCTATGCACAGTGCCTTCATCTTTTGGGGGTAATAGTGCAGTATGGCAGCAGGAATGCTATCATCTGTAGGAATGGTGGTGCAGCACACCAGGAGGAGTGCCTTCATCTGAAAGGAAAATAGTGCAGTATGTTAGGAGTACTGCAATCATTTGCATTGTTAAAAGTGTAGTGCCATCATCTGTAGTGGTGAAGGTGCAGCATGCCTGGAGTAGTGCAGTCATCTGCAGGGGTGATAGTGCAGTGGGACAAGAGTAGTTCCTCCATGTGCAGGGGTAATAGTGCAGCCTTCCAGGTGTAGTGCCTTCATCCAAAATGGTGAAGGTGCAGCATGCCAGGAATACTGCCATCATCTCCAAAGGTAGTAGTGAAGCATGCCAGGAGTGGTACCTTTATTTGTAGAGTGAATAAGCAGCATGCCAAAAGGTTATTAGTGCAGAATGCCAGGAGTAATGCCATCATCTGTAGGAAAGATACTGCAGCATGCCAGGTGTAGTGTCATCATCTGCAGCAGTAACAGAACAGCATGCCAGGAGTAATGTCATCATCTGCAGTGCTGCAGTTGCAGCATGTCTGGAGTAGTGCTATCATCTTTAGGAGTGATAGTGCACCATGCTGGGCATAGAGATATCACTTGCAGAAGTGATGGTAGAGCATGTCAAGAGAAGTGCCATCAACTGAAAGGGTAATTGTGTAGCATGTCAGATGTAGTACCGTTATCTGTAGTGGTGAAGGTGCAGCATGTCAGAAGTAGTACCATCATCTGTAGGGTAACTGTGTATCATGACAGGAGTAACGCCATTGTCTGAATGAGTGAAGGTGCAACATGCCTCAAGTACTGCCCTCACTTGCAGGAGTTATGGTGCAGCATGGAAGTAGTAGTACCATTCTCTACAGGGGTGATGGCTCAGCATAACAGGAGTCTTGCCTTCATTTGCAGGGTTAATAGGGAAGAATGTCAGTAGTAATGCCATCATCTGTAGGGGTGATGGAGTAGCATACCCAATGTACTGCTTTCATCTCTAGGGCTGATAGTGCATCATACCATGAGTAGTGACATAATCTATAGGGGTAATAATGCAACATTCCAGGAGTAGTGCCATCATCTGCATGGATAACAGCATGCTAGGAGCAGTGATCTTATCTCACATGCTAATGAGCAGTATTTTAGGAGTAATGCCATCCTCTTTAGGGATTATGGTGAAGCATGGCAGCAGTAGTGCCTTCATCTGCAAGGAAAATAGTGCAGCATGTTAGGAGTAGTGCAACTGTCTGTATTGTTAAATGTGTATCATGTCAGGTGTCGTATCTTCATTTACAGTTGTGAATGTGCAGAATGGCTGGAGTAGTGCAATCAACTGAAACAGTATTCCCATCATCTGAAGGGGTAATGGTGCAGCTTGCTAGGTGTAGTGCCATCTAATGCAAGGGTAATAGATCTACATGACAGTAGTAGTGTCATCATTTGCAGGGGTGAATGTGCAGCATGTCCAGAGTAGTGCCACCATCTTCAGGGGTGATGAGGCAGTATGCCAGTAGTAGTGATGTCATCTGCAGGGATGATGGTACAGCAATGCAGGAGCAGTGCCATCATCTGCAGTCAAAACAGGGCAACATACCAGAAGTGGTGCCTTTTCCATATGGGTAATAGTACAGCCTGCTAGGAGTAGTGTCATCATCTGCAGGGGAGAAGGTGCAGCATGGCAGGAGAATGCCATCATCTGCTAAGCCAGTAGTGCAGCATATCAATGTAGTACCATCCTCTACAACAGTAATACTGCAGCATGTCAGGAGTAATACCATCATCTACAACAGTAATAGTGCAGCATGTAAGGAGTAGTGTATTGGATTCATAGATTAGTTCTAGGCTAACTGTCCTCTGTGGCCATTTTAAGCCTAGCCAATTACCCCATGTGAGAATCAAACCCTGCACCTTGTGCTTCTAAGGTAAGCACCTTAACCAACCTCCCACCCATCTTCATCTACAGGAGCAGCAATGATGCATAACCAGAGTAGTGCCTTCATCTGCAGGGGTATTGCCATCATCTGCAAGCATAATAGTGATGCATGACATGGGTAGAGCCATCATCTGCAAAAGTTATACTGCAGCATGCCAGGACTATTGATAGCATCTACATTGGTTAAAATGTAGCATTCCAGGATTTAGTGCCCTCATCTGTAGGGATGATGGTGCAGCATACTGGGAGTACTGATATCAACTGCAGGAGGGTGTTGAAGGTGCAGCATGCCAGGAGTAGTGCCATCATCTCAATGGGTGAACATGCAGCATGCATTGTGTAGGGGCTACATTTGCAGAACTGATGATGCAGCATGTGAGGATTAGTGCCATCATCTCTAGGGGTGATAGTGCAGCATTTCAGGAATAGTGCAATCATTGGTAGGGGTGATGGTACACCATGCATGGAGAAGTTCCTTCATATGCAAGGGTAATTGTTCAGCATAACAACAGTAGTACCTTCATGTGCAGGGGTAATTCTGCACCATGTCAGGATTAATGCCATCATCTGCTGGATAATAGTGCATCTTGTCAAGCATAGCATGCCAGGAGTACTGCTATCATCTGTGATGATAAAGGTGTGACATGTCAGGAGTACCCCCTTCGTCTGCAAGGTTATTGGTGCAACATGACAGGAATAGTGGCTTCATCTGCATGGTTGAAGGTGTAGCATGCCAGGAGTAGTGCCATTATCTGCAGGGTTTATGGGGCAGCATATCTGGAGCAGTGCTGTCAACTGCAGGGATAATAGTGCAGCACACCAAGAAAAGTCTCATAATTTGTAGAGGTGATGGTGCAGCATGCCAGGTGTAGTGTCATCATCTGCAGGGGTTACAGAACATCATGTCAGTAGCAATGTCATCATCTGCAGGGGTGAAGTTGCAGCATATCTGGGTAGTGCCATCATCTTCAGGGGTGATAGTGCACCATGCCAAGTGAGGTGATATCGGCAGGAATTGTGGTGCCAAATGTCAGAAAAATTGCAATCAACTGTTGGGGTAATTGTGTAGCATGTCAGGAGTAGTACTGTTATCTATCTTGGTGAAGGTGCAGCATGTCAGTACCAGTGCCATCCTCTGTAAGGTAGTTGTGTAGCATGTCAAGAGTTGTGCCTTTTTCTGTTGTGGTGAAGGTGCATCTTCTCAGCAGTAGTGCCATCATCCATAGGAGTAATAGTGCAGCATGTCAGGAGTTATGCCTTCATCTGTAGGGGGTGATATTGCAGCATGCTAGGAGTAGTGCTATCATCTCCAGGGTTATAGTGCAGCATGCCAAAAGAAGTGCTGTCTTCTGCAGGGGTGAAGAAGCAGCATGTTAGGAGTAATGCCATCAGATGCAAGGGAAATAGTCCAGCATGCCTGGTGTAGTGCCTTCATCTGTAGGAATGACTGTGCAACATGGCAGGAGAATGCCATCATCTGCTAGGCTAATAGTGCAGCATATCAGGAGGAGTATCATAATCTGCAAGAGCAATAGTGCAACATGTCAGGAGTAGTGCCTTAATCTACAGCAGTAACAATGCTGCATGCCCAGAATACTGTCTTCATGCGCAGGGGTGAAGGTGCATCATGCTAGGAGTATTGCCATCATCTGTACTAGTAAAGGTTCATCATGCCAGAAGTAGTGCCTTCTTCTCTGGGGGTGATAGTGCAGAATGCCAGGAGTAGTGCCATCATCTGCAAGATTAATAGTGTAGCATGTCAGGACTATTGATAGCATCTGAAGTGGTAAAAATGTAGCATGCCAGTATTACTGCCCTCATCTCTAGGGATAATGGTGCAATATACCAGAAGTACTGACATCACCTGCAGGGGTGGTGAAGATACAGCATGCCAGGAGTAATGCAATCATCTCAAGAGATGAACATTCATCATGCCTTGTGTAGTGTCTTCAATTGCGTTACTGACAGTGCAGCATGTGAGAAGTAGTGCCATCATCTGCAGGGTAACAGTGAAGCATACCAGCAGAAGTGACATAATTGGTATGGGTGATAGTACACCATGTCTGGTGAAGTCCCTTCATATGTAAAGGTAATTGTGCAACATGACAAGAGTCATCCCTTCATGTGCATGGGTAATTATGCAGCATGTCAGAATTAGTGCTGTCATCAGCCAGGTAATAGTGCATCTTGTCAGAAGTAATAAATTCATCTGCAAGGGTGAAGGCGCAGTATGTTAGAAGTAGTGCCATCATCTGAGAAGGAAATACTGCAGCAAGCCAGCAGTAGTGTCTTCATCTGTAGGGGTGAAGGTGCAGCATGCCAGTAGTAATGCCATCATCTGCAGAGGTAATAGTGCAGCATGTCAGGACTAGTGCCTTCATCTGCATGGTTGATAGTGCACCATACCTGGAGTGGTACCATCATCTGTAGGAGCAATAGTGCACCATTCCAGAATTACAGCAATCATCTGACATGGGGAAGGAGCAGCATGCCAGGCATAGTGCCATCATCTCCAGAGGTAATAGTGAATCATGCCAGGAGTAGTGCTATCATCTGTGGTGATGAAGGTGTGCCACATCAGGAGTACTGCCTTTATCTGCAAGTTTATTAGTCTAGCATGCCAGGAGTAGTGGCATTATCTGCAGGGTTGATGGTGCAGCATATCAGGAGCTATCATCTGCAGGGATAATAGTGCAGCACACCAGGAGAGGTGCCATCATGTGTAGAGTTTATGGCGCAGCATGTCAGGTGTAGTGTCATCATCTGCAGGGGTTAAAGAACAGCATGCCAGCAGTGATGTCATCAGCTGCAGAGGTGAAGAAGCAGCATGTCAGAATTAATGCCATCAGCTGCAAGGGAAATAATTCAGCAAGCCTGGCGTAGTGCCTTCATCTGCAGGAGTGATGGTGCAGCATGCGGCAAATAGTGCCATCATCTGCAGGGGTTATGGTGCAGCCTGCCAGGATTAGTTCCCTCATTTGCAGGTGTAATTGAGCAGAATGTCAGTAGTAGCGGCATCATTAGCAGTGTTGATGGAGCAGCATACCCGAAGTTGTGCATTCATTGGGGTGATAGTGCACCATGTCAAGAGTAGTACCAACATCTGCAGGGGTAATACTGCAGAATGCAAGGAGTAGTGCCATCATCTGCTGGGGTAATAGTGCAACATGTCAGGAGCGGTGCCATCATCTGCAGAGATAATAGTGCAGAATACTAGGAGTAGTGCCTTCATCTCTTGGGGTAATAGAGCAGTATGCCAGGAGCAATGCTAATGCCATCATATGTAGGGGTGAAGGTGCATCATGTTTGTAGTAGTGCAATCATCTGCAGGGCTGATGGTGTAGCAAACCACAAGGAGTGCAATCATTTACAGGGGTAATAGTGCAGCTTGCCAGGGGTAGTGCCACCATCTGAATGGGTGAAGTTGCAGCATGACAGCAGGAATGCCATTATCTGTAGGGGTGCAGGTGCAACATATCAGGAGCAGTGCTGTCTTCTGCAGGGGTGAAAGTGCAGAATGCCTGGAGTTGTGCCATCATCTGCAGGGGAAATAGTGCAACATGTCAGGAGCATGAAGGTGCAGTATGCCAGAAGTAGTGCAATCATTTGCTGGCATGAAAGTGAAGTATGTGAAAAGGAGTCTCATCTTCTTTAGGGGAATTAGTGCAAATGTCAAAAGAGACATAACCTGCAGTGTAATAGCGCACATGTCTGGAGCAGTGTCTCCATCTGTAGGGGTGAAAGTGTACCATGCAGGGATCAATGCCATCATCTGCAGGGGTGAAGCTGCAGCATGCCAGACATAGTGAGATCATCTGTAGGGGTAATAGTGCAACATGCCAGAAGTATTGCCATCATCTGTAGGGGTAATGGTGCTATCTGCCAGGTGTAGTGCCATCAAATGTAGGAGTAGTAAAGCTACATACCAAGAGTAGTATCACCATGTGCAGGGGTGAAGTTGCAGCATATCTGGAGTAGTGCCTCCATCTTCAGAGGTGATGGACCAGCATACCGGAAGTAGTGATGTCATCTGCAGGGGGGATAGTACAGCATGTCAGAAGCAGTCCCATCATCTGTAGGGGTAACTGTACAGCATGCCTGGATTATTGCCTTCATTTCTAGGTGTTATTGTGTAGAATGCCAGGAGTAGTGCCATCATCTACACAGGGTAATAGAGCGGCATGCCAGCAGTAGTACCATCATTTGCATGGGTGAAAATATAGCATTTCAGGAGCAGTGCCTTCATCTCTATTGGTGGTATTGAAGCATGCCAGGATTAGTGCCATCATCTGTAGTGGTAAAAGTTCAGCATGCTGGCAGTAGCATCTTCATCTCTAGAGGTGATGGTGCAGCATACCAGGAGTAGTTCAATTATCTATGGGAAAATAGTGAACATGGCTGGAGTAGTGCCATCATCTGCAGGGGTGATACTGCAGAATACCATGAGTATTGCCATCATCTGTAAAGGTGAAGGTGCGACATGCCAGGAGTTGTGCCATATTGTGCAGGGGTAATAGTGCAGCATTCCTGGAGTAATGACAAAAATTGCAGGCATAATGCTGCAACATGCCAGGAGTAGTGCTATCATCTGCAGGGCAGAATCGAATAGGGCAGCATGCCAGTAGTAGCACCTTAATCTGTAGGGGTAATAGTACAACATTCCAGGAGTAGCACCACATTTCTAGGTGTGAAGGTGCAGCATGCCAGAAGAGTGCCATCATCTGCATGGGTAATAATAAAGAATGCTGGGTGTATTGTCATCATCTGTAGTGGTGAAGGTACATTATGCCAGAAGTAGTGCCTTCATTTCTGGGAGTAATAGGGCAGCATGCCAGAAGTACTGCCATTATATGCAAAGGTAATAGTGCAGCATGCCAGGACTAATGAAAACATGTGCCTGGGTAAAAATGTGGTATGCCAAGATTAGTACTCACATCTGTATGGATGATGGTGCAGCACACCGGGATTAATGATATCACCTGCATCAGTGATGGTGCAGCATAAGTAGTGCCTTCATCTGCATGGGAGATGGTGCAGCATACCAGGGGTGTGCCATCATGTGTAAGACTAGTAGTGCTGTGTGCCAGCAGTAGGCCCTTCACATGCATGGGTAATAGTTCAGCATGCCAGGAGTAGTGCCTTCATCTGAAAAGGTAAAGGTGCAGCATCACAGGAGTAGTGTTTTCATCCACAAGCTTATTATTACAGCATGTCAGGAATAGTGCCATCATCTGCAGGGGTGATAGTGCAGCATATCAGTAGCAGTGTCATCATCTGCAGGGGTGAAAGTGCAACTTGTCAGGAGTATTGCCATCATCTGCTGTGGTATTAGTGCAGCATGTCAGACTCAGTTCCTTTATTTGTAGAGTGAAGAACTGGCATACTGTAAGTAGTGCCATCATCTGCAGGTGTGATGCACAATATGCCTGGAGTAGTATTATCATCTTCATGAGTAATGGTGCAACATGCCATGAGTAGTCCCATTATTTATTAGGGTGATGGTGCAGTGTGCCAGGAGTAGTGTCTACTTCTGTAATGATGATGGTGCAATGTGTTTGGAGTAATGCCATCATCTGTAAGGGTAATAGACCAGCATGCCAGGAATAATGTCACCATCTGCAGTGCTGAAATTACAGCATGTCTGGAGTAGTGCTATCATCTTCCACGATGATAGTGCACCATGCTGGGCATAGTGATATCATCTGTAGGAGTGATGGCACAGCATGCCAGTAGTAGTGCCATCATCTGTAGGGTAATTGTGTAGCATGTCAAGAGTAGTACTCTTATCTGAAGGGGTGAGGATGCAGCGTGTCTTGAGTAGCGCCTCCATCTGCAGGAGTGATTGTGCAGCATGTGAGGACTAATGCCAACATCATCTGTAGGGATAATATTACACCATGGCTGGAGTAGTTCCTTCATATGCAAGGGTAATTGTGCAGCATCTCAGGATTAGTGCCATAATCTCCCGGGTAATAGTGCATCTTGTCAGGAGTAGTAAATTCATCTGTAAGGGTGAAGGCACAGTATGCCAGAAGTAGTGACATCATGTGAAGGTGTAATACTTCAGCAAGCCAGAAGTAGTGTCTTCACCAGCAGGGGTGAAGGTGTAGCATGCCAGGAGTAATGCCATCATCTGCAGGAGTAATAGTGCAGCATTCAGGAGTAGTGCCTTCATCTGAATGGTTGGTGGTGCAGCCTACCAGCATTGGTGCCATAATCTGCATGAGCAATAATACAGCATACCAGGAGCAGCTCCTTCATGTGCAGGGTAATAATGCAGCATGTTAGGAGTGCTACCATCTTAAATGGTGAAGGTGCATCATGCCAGGAGTAGTGCCACCATCTCCAGAGGTAATAGTGAAGCATGGCAGGACTAGTACTATCATCTCTGGTGATGAAGGTGCAGCATGCCAAAAGTAGTGCCTTCATCTACAAGGCTATTAGTGCAGCATGCCAGGAGTAGTGCCACCATCTGCAGGGGTGATGATACAGTATATCAGAAACAGTGCTGTCATCTGCTGAGGTAATAGTGCAGCACACCAGGAGAAGTGCCATCTGCATCTGATGGTGCAGCATGTCAGGTGTACTGTCGTCATCTGCAGGGGTTAGAGAAAGCATGACAGGAGTAATGTCATCATCTGCAAGGGTGAAAGTGCAGCATGTTTGGAATAGTGCTATTATCTTAAGGGGTGATAGAGCAACTTGCTGAGCTTCGTGATATCATCTGTAGGAGTGATGGTGCAGCATGTCAGGAACAATGCCTTCAACTGTAGAGGTAATAGTATAGCATGCCAGGTGTAGTACCATTATCTGTATTGGTGAAGGTGTGACATGTCAGGAGTAGTACCATCTTCTGTAGGGTAACTGTGTAACATGTCAGAAGTAGTACCGTTTTCTGTTGCAGTGAAGATGCAGCTTGTCAGTAGTACTGCCATCATCCATAGGAGTAATAGTGCAGCATATCAAGAGTTGTGCCTTCATCTCTAGGTGTGATACTGCAGCATGCCAGGAGTAGTGCAATAATTTCCAGGGGTAATGGTGCAGCATTCCCGTATGGAGTGTCTTAATCTCCAGGGTACTAGTGTAGCATGACAGGAAAAGTGCTGTCATCTGCAGGGATGAAGGTATAGCATGCCTTGAGTAGTGCCTTCATCTGCAGGAGTGACAGTGCAGCATGTGACAAGTAGTGTCATCATCTGCAGGGGTGATGGTGCAGTATGCCAGGAGAAGTGCCAACATTTGCAGGGGTGACAGGCAGAATGTCAGGAGTAGTGGCATCATCTCTGGTGGTGAAGAAGCAGCATACCCAATGTTGTGTCTTCATCTCTAGAGGTGACAGTGCATCATGCCAGGAGTAGTGCCATAATCTACAGGGGTAATAGTGTATCCTGCAAGCAGTACTGACATCATCTGCTGGGGCAATAGTGCAACATGTCAGGAGCAGTGCCATAATCTGCAGGGATAATAGTGCAGCATGCTAGGAATAGTGCCTTTATCTGTTGGGGTAATAGTGCAGTATGTCAGGAGTAATTTTAATTGCATTATCTTTAGGGTTGAAGGTGCAGCAAAGGAAGAGTAGTGCCTTCAATTGCAAGGAAAATAGTGCAGCATGTTAGGTGTATTGCCATCATCTGCAGTGGTGAAGGTGCAGCATGCCTGTGATAGTGCAGTCATCTGCAGGATTGATAGTGCAGCACACCAGGGGTAGTGCAATTATCAACAAGGGTAATAGTGCATCATGCCAGGAGTAGTGCCATAATCTGTAGAGATAAAGGTGTAGTATGTGAGGAGCAGTACCATCATCTGCATGGGTAATATTACAGCATGCCAGGAGTAGTGCCATCAAATGTAGAGGTGACGGTGCAGCAGATAGCAGCAATGTTGTCATCTGCAGGGATGAAAGATGTCTGGAGTTGTACCACTATACACAGGGGAAATAGTGCAACATGTCAGGAGAGTGAAGGTGCAGTATGCCAGGAGTAGTGCCACAATCTGCTGGCATGAAAATGCAGCATATGAGGAACAGTGGTATCTTCTTCAGAAGAAATAATGCATAATGCCAAGAGCAGAGATATAACTTGCAGGGGTTATAGTGCAGCATGTCTGAATCAGTGTCTGCATCTGTAGGGGTGAAGATGCTGCATGCCAAGAGCAATGCCATAATCTGCAAGGTTGAAGCTGCAGCATGCCAGAAGTAGTGTGATCATCTGCAGTGGTAGTAGTTCAGCATAATTTGCATGGGTGAAAATGCAGCATTCCAGGAGTTGTGCCTTCACCTCTAATGGTGGTAATGTAGCATGCCAGGAGTAGTGCCATCATGTGCAAGGGTGAAGGTTCAGCATGGTTGGAGTAGTACCATCATCTGCAGGGGTTATACTGAAGAATGTCAGGAGTACACAGGTGAAGTTGCAGCATGAGTAGTAGGGGTAAAAGGGCAGCATTCTAAGAGTAGTGCCATGAACAGCAGGGGTAATATCCAACATGCCAAGAATAGTGCCATCGTCTGCAGGGGTGAAGCTGCTGCATGCCTACAGTAAGTGCCTTCATCTGCAGAGGTGATGGTGCAGCATGGAAGGAGTAGTACAATTATCTACAAAGAAAATAGTGCAGTATGGCTGGAGTAGTGCCATCATCCATACAAGGAAAGTTGTAGTATGCCAGGAGTAGTGCCATCATCTGCAGGGGTAACCTTGCAACATGTCAAGTGTAGTGCCTTCATCTCTATTGATGATAGTGCAGCATGTCAGAAGTAGTGTCATCATGTACACATTGGGAATAATGCAGCATGTTAAGAGTAGTGCCATCATCTGAAGGGTAAAGAATGCAGCAAGCCAAGAGAAGTGCCTTCATCTCTAGGGGTGATAGTGCAGCATGTTAGGAGTAGTGACATCATCAGCAAAGATGAAGGCACAGCATGCCTGCAGTAGTGCCCTCTTCTCCAGAGGTGATGGTGCAGCATGCTTGCAGTAGTGTCTTCACTTGCAGAGGTGATAGTGCAGCATGTCAGGAGTAGTACAATCATCTACAGTGGTAATAGTGCTGAATACCAAGAGTGGTGGTATCTGTAAAGGTGAAGGTGCAGCCTGTCAGGAGTAGTACCATCATCTGCAGGGTAATAGTGTAGCATTCCAGAAGCAGTGCCATAAACTGCAGGTGTAATACTGCAACATTTCCAGCTTTTCTTGTATACAGAAAACTACAACATGCCAGGAGTGGTGCTATCATCTGCAGGAGTAATAGGACAGCATTCCCATAGTAATATTTCTAGGGGTAACAGTGCATCATTCCAGGAGTAGCATCACATTTCTATGGATGAAGGTGCAGCATGACAGATGAATGCCATCATCTGCTAGGAAAATAGTGCAGCATGTCAGGAGTATTGCCATCATCTTCTGTGGTAACAGAGCTACATGCCATCCACATGGGTAATACTAAAGAATGCTGTGAGTAGTGGTGAAGGTACATCATGACAGAAGTATTGCCTTTATCTCTGGTGGTGATACTGCAGCATGCCAGGAGTAGTGCCATTATATGCAAGGGTAATAGTGCAGCATGCCAAGACTAGTCTGCAACACCTCTCCATTGGGCCAGTAATCAAGGAGCCTGAATCCTCAGCACTGACAGTGGTGAGGGGTGTTCTCTTGGATGAAGGATAAGTACATACAGTATTTCAAGCTGCAGATTTCTGCACCAAGCAAAATTTGCATTAAGAGCACACAGGGAACACACTCAGTCCAGGCTCTGGGTTTTCCTTCTCTCTCTCTCTCTCTCTCTCTATATATATATATATATATATATATATATATATATATATATATATATATATATATATATATATATATCTCCAGGCCCCCAGTAAGACTCCCACTGGAACAGCTATAGAGTTTAGTCCTCAGCTGAATGTCCCAAATCAAGTCCCCCACCACTCTCTCTGTGAGACCAGTGCTCTGTATTCCTGCTCCAAGTGGCTGACAAACACACACACACACACACACACACACACACACACACACACACACACACACACACACACACACACACACACATGCTTTGAGATTTGATTTTCACACACACACACATACACACACCTGGGAAAATGCTGGCACAGATTTACTAGCTATGCCCCCTCTGCCCAGACTATAAGGTAGTTACTGTCACCATGACACCCAGAAGCCAGCTACTCTATGGGTCTTACAATGGTACCCAATTATACTGAGTGAAATTAATATTAATGCAATGGTAATGTCGACCAATGCAGTAAGGCTGTCAGGAGTGGCCACAGTGTCACCAAATAAATGTAAGCACTCTCAAAGGTTAAAATATTCTCTAAACGACCAGCCAGAATGAAAATGTTAAATATGTTTAATAATAAATAATAAAAGAACATGAAAATACTAGATATCTATTTACAATAAACGCCAGAGTTTCAATCACAGGAAATATTAAAAATAACACAGGTGGATAGGTTCACACAGTTACAGAAAAAACAATACTTAACTAATCTCACTATATTTTCCAGACAGATCTATAGAATTAATATTCCCTGGTTGCTTACTAAAGCAAGGGAAGATGAAGTGGGTGAGTTGTCTTGTCCAAAAGCAGACTGCTCTTAGACTTCTGTCTCATCTAGTATTAAAACATTATTTCAGTCCTGGATTACAGAATGACATCACATACATCTGGTCATCTGACTGTTGGTTCCCATTCTACCCCCTTTACTAGAAACTAAACTAGAATCTCACACATATGGTATAGCATCTGGAAGCCATAAAACCATTTCAATACTTCCACTCTTCCAGGGTAGCAATTAGTTCACTGCTAAGGACAATACAACAGAATTCCCAGTCCTCATTTTCCCAGACATTTTGTCTCTGGCTGCAGTCAGAACTGTACGATACAATCTTTATAGCCTAAATTAAGTAATTTACCTTTAGGATATTTTTTCTGAAATTAGCTGGACTGAAGTTAACCTCTTCTCTTCCAGTATCCTCTGTTACAATATTAATTTCAACAGTTATAATACAGTCTGACATACAAGTGAATTTATTTTTTCCTTTCCATTAATACCCACTATTGGTATATTTTTTAACACAAGCAGTTTTACAAATACATTTTCAACACAACACATGTACAACTCAGTTTGATATACAAATGACATATAATTTTTACAAAACTCCAGCTAGCCATACTGGCATATGTTACAAATCCACTGCCCTAGTTCTCCTGCCATAGCTGGCAATACCTCACAACATTACAGTGCTCTCATCTGTATGGATGATGGTGCAGCACACCAGGATTACTGATATCACCTGCATTGGTGATGGTGCGGCATACCAGGCAATCGTCTGCATGGGAGATGGTGCAGCATACCAGGAGTGGCGCCATCATGTGTAGGGCTAGTAATAGTGCAGCCTGACAGGAGTAGTGCCTTCATCTGGGACCTAGCCTGGTCAACCTGAAAAAAAACCCAAAAATGAACAAAATTATGTTCATTTCAAAACACTGCGTAACAAAGTGACAAAACTAATCAACAGAGATGAGAAATAATATTATTCCTAGCTTCAGTTCCAGCATAAAATCAATCCCATTAAATTTTGGCACTCCATATCTTCTCTACTTAACCCTGGAAGAAATGGAAAGCACACCCTATCACCTGATACCCCTCCATCACAAATATCCAAAAACTTTAACAAGTACTTCATAAAAATCAATTTCAGACCTACTAACTAACTAATGCTCCTAATGCTGGACCCTCCCCACCCTTCAACCTATGCAGACATGACCACCAGGACATAAACTACTTCTAACCCTGTCATTACTAACCCCCAAACTCAACATAATGTCATACAAGCCCCACTCTCATTTCAGCCCATACCCACTGACACCATTAAGAAACTGCTACAAAAACTAAAACCCTGCTCTACTTCAGCTGACAATCTTCCCCCATACTAGCTCAGTCACCTACCCAATCAATATCCTTAGAAATAGGTCTTTATCTGAATCAGAAGTACCTACCATATGGAAACAATCTCACATCACCCCCATCCACAAAGGTGGAAACTGTTTTGATCCATCCAATTTCCATCCTATATCCATCTTGTCACCCATATCCAAAATTCTCGAGAGAGGTATCCATCAGCAGGTAATGCAATATCTATTGCAAAACAACCTTTTAACCAAATCCCAACATGGCTTCTGACCTAGCTACAGCACAGCTACAGTCCTATTATCTTTTACAGACACCATGAACAAGGCCAGAGATGCAGGATGCTATGCAGCCTCAGTATTCCTTGATCTGTCCAAGGCCTTTGACACAGTGTCTCACCCCTTACCTTTGAACACACTGTCAACACACACACCATGGGACCCTCATTAAATACGCTGATGATTCCACCATAATCTGCACTGCTCAATCACTACCAGAACTACTCTCAAAACTCAGCAGTCCTTTACAGCAGTAGAATCCTGGCTAAGAAATGCCCAACTCTTTCTTAATCCAAAGAAAACAAAACTAGTACTCTTTCATCCCAAAAATACCTCCATTGTCACTGATCGTTTCAACATCCTTACATCTGACAACACTGCCACAGAAAAGTGCAGGAAACCAAACTTCTAGGTGTTATCATTAACAATAAACTTTCATTTGACTCCCATATACAGCAAAATATAAAGAAAACTCATTAAAAACTGGGGCTCTTATACATAAACATTTCTTTACTTCAGCAACCAAAACTACCCTTGCAACAATATTTTTACTTCCATCTCTTCTTTATGGTGCCAATATCTTAACTAACTTACAAAATTCTACCCTAAGCAAGTTGGAACATTGCTACAACAAAGTTGCAAAGTTTGCCACAAACTCTAAATGTTACACACACCACTGTAAACCACTCTAAGAATTAAACTGTCTTGAACTACCCAACCAACTTGCCTTTATTCAGCTATCTACCTTGCACAACCTTATTTTCAAGCCTACTGCCTGCCTTGCACTAGCCAATATAGTCACGCCTTACACAACAAATTGATCCCTATGATCAGAAGACAAAAATCTCTTAGCTATCTCAAAACCCACAGGAAAACTTGGTCACTCTCTGTATTCATCTGTCTCTATACATTGGAATTTACTACCTCTAGCTAACAGGTCTATGCCTGGCCTAACCCATTTCAAAATCTCTTTAAAAAATCATCTCAAAAATACATGTCTCTGCTCCTGCATAAAGCCTGCCTAGTCCTCAGGTCTTCCTCTTCTGTCACATTTCAGTCCCTCAAAGACTACAAGATCCTAAGGCTCTTGTAACTCCTTCTCTGCTTTTATACCATATCCTTAAGCTACTGCTCAGGCTTTATTGCTTCTATTCTTAACACTCTGTCTCGCTATATGTCTGCATCACTAACTTTCTGGCTGCTATTTTCCTAAATGAAACTCTGAAACTAACATTCTATTTTCATGTACTATAACAGTCAGTCACGTATTGCACTACCCATGTACTTTTTTTTGACACTATCTACATCATGTATGATGAGAGTGATTATTATCATCTAACTGTATAGAACTGTCTAGATGTGTAGTAATGTATTACAACATCTTGTAGCAGTTTGTTCTTTCAACTTATTTTCTGTATAGTATTTCTAATGTAATCTTTATTGTACTGGATTATACTGTATTTGTATTGTACAGTATGTTCAGCTTTTCTTCCCGGGCCTCTGCTGAAAACAGGTTCTGTAAATCCAGTCTGACCACCCCGGTAAACAAATATCAAATAAATAAATAAATCTGAAAAGGTGAACGTGCAGCATCTTAGGAGTAGTTCCGTCATCAGCAAAGTTATTAGTGCAGCATGCCAGGAGTAGTGCCACCATCTGAAATAGTGAAGGTGCAGCATGCCAGGAGTAGTGCCACCATCTGAAATAGTGAAGGTGCAGCATGCCAGGAGTAGTGTCACCATCTGAAATAGTGAAGGTGCAGCATGCCAGGAGTAGTGCCACCATCTGAAATAGTGAAGGTGCAGCATGCCAGGAGTAGTGCCACCATCTGAAACAGTGAAGGTGCAGCATGCCAGGAGTAGTGCCACCATCTGAAATAGTGAAGGTGCAGCATGCCAGGAGTAGTGCCACCATCTGAAATAGTGAAGGTGCAGCATGCCAGGAGTAGTGCCACCATCTGAAATAGTGAAGGTGCAGCATGCCAGGAGTAGTGCCACCATCTGAAATAGTGAAGGTGCAGCATGCCAGGAGTAGTGCCACCATCTGAAATAGTGAAGGTGCAGCATGCCAGGAGTAGTGCCACCATCTGAAATAGTGAAGGTGCAGCATGCCAGGAGTAGTGCCACCATCTGAAATAGTGAAGGTGCAGCATGCCAGGAGTAGTGCCACCATCTGAAATAGTGAAGGTGCAGCATGCCAGGAGTAGTGCCACCATCTGAAATAGTGAAGGTGCAGCATGCCAGGAGTAGTGCCACCATCTGAAATAGTGAAGGTGCAGCATGCCAGGAGTAGTGCCACCATCTGAAATAGTGAAGGTGCAGCATGCCAGGAGTAGTGCCACCATCTGAAATAGTGAAGGTGCAGCATGCCAGGAGTAGTGCCACCATCTGAAATAGTGAAGGTGCAGCATGCCAGGAGTAGTGCCACCATCTGAAATAGTGAAGGTGCAGCATGCCAGGAGTAGTGCCACCATCTGAAATAGTGAAGGTGCAGCATGCCAGGAGTAGTGCCACCATCTGAAATAGTGAAGGTGCAGCATGCCAGGAGTAGTGCCACCATCTGAAATAGTGAAGGTGCAGCATGCCAGGAGTAGTGCCACCATCTGAAATAGTGAAGGTGCAGCATGCCAGGAGTAGTGCCACCATCTGAAATAGTGAAGGTGCAGCATGCCAGGAGTAGTGCCACCATCTGAAATAGTGAAGGTGCAGCATGCCAGGAGTAGTGCCACCATCTGAAATAGTGAAGGTGCAGCATGCCAGGAGTAGTGCCACCATCTGAAATAGTGAAGGTGCAGCATGCCAGGAGTAGTGCCACCATCTGAAATAGTGAAGGTGCAGCATGCCAGGAGTAGTGCCACCATCTGAAATAGTGAAGGTGCAGCATGCCAGGAGTAGTGCCACCATCTGAAATAGTGAAGGTGCAGCATGCCAGGAGTAGTGCCACCATCTGAAATAGTGAAGGTGCAGCATGCCAGGAGTAGTGCCACCATCTGAAATAGTGAAGGTGCAGCATGCCAGGAGTAGTGCCACCATCTGAAATAGTGAAGGTGCAGCATGCCAGGAGTAGTGCCACCATCTGAAATAGTGAAGGTGCAGCATGCCAGGAGTAGTGCCACCATCTGAAATAGTGAAGGTGCAGCATGCCAGGAGTAGTGCCACCATCTGAAATAGTGAAGGTGCAGCATGCCAGGAGTAGTGCCACCATCTGAAATAGTGAAGGTGCAGCATGCCAGGAGTAGTGCCACCATCTGAAATAGTGAAGGTGCAGCATGCCAGGAGTAGTGCCACCATCTGAAATAGTGAAGGTGCAGCATGCCAGGAGTAGTGCCACCATCTGAAATAGTGAAGGTGCAGCATGCCAGGAGTAGTGCCACCATCTGAAATAGTGAAGGTGCAGCATGCCAGGAGTAGTGCCACCATCTGAAATAGTGAAGGTGCAGCATGCCAGGAGTAGTGCCACCATCTGAAATAGTGAAGGTGCAGCATGCCAGGAGTAGTGCCACCATCTGAAATAGTGAAGGTGCAGCATGCCAGGAGTAGTGCCACCATCTGAAATAGTGAAGGTGCAGCATGCCAGGAGTAGTGCCACCATCTGAAATAGTGAAGGTGCAGCATGCCAGGAGTAGTGCCACCATCTGAAATAGTGAAGGTGCAGCATGCCAGGAGTAGTGCCACCATCTGAAATAGTGAAGGTGCAGCATGCCAGGAGTAGTGCCACCATCTGAAATAGTGAAGGTGCAGCATGCCAGGAGTAGTGCCACCATCTGAAATAGTGAAGGTGCAGCATGCCAGGAGTAGTGCCACCATCTGAAATAGTGAAGGTGCAGCATGCCAGGAGTAGTGCCACCATCTGAAATAGTGAAGGTGCAGCATGCCAGGAGTAGTGCCACCATCTGAAATAGTGAAGGTGCAGCATGCCAGGAGTAGTGCCACCATCTGAAATAGTGAAGGTGCAGCATGCCAGGAGTAGTGCCACCATCTGAAATAGTGAAGGTGCAGCATGCCAGGAGTAGTGCCACCATCTGAAATAGTGAAGGTGCAGCATGCCAGGAGTAGTGCCACCATCTGAAATAGTGAAGGTGCAGCATGCCAGGAGTAGCCACCATCTGAAATAGTGAAGGTGCAGCATGCCAGGAGTAGTGCCACCATCTGAAATAGTGAAGGTGCAGCATGCCAGGAGTAGTGCCACCATCTGAAATAGTGAAGGTGCAGCATGCCAGGAGTAGTGCCACCATCTGAAATAGTGAAGGTGCAGCATGCCAGGAGTAGTGCCACCATCTGAAATAGTGAAGGTGCAGCATGCCAGGAGTAGTGCCACCATCTGAAATAGTGAAGGTGCAGCATGCCAGGAGTAGTGCCACCATCTGAAATAGTGAAGGTGCAGCATGCCAGGAGTAGTGCCACCATCTGAAATAGTGAAGGTGCAGCATGCCAGGAGTAGTGCCACCATCTGAAATAGTGAAGGTGCAGCATGCCAGGAGTAGTGCCACCATCTGAAATAGTGAAGGTGCAGCATGCCAGGAGTAGTGCCACCATCTGAAATAGTGAAGGTGCAGCATGCCAGGAGTAGTGCCACCATCTGAAATAGTGAAGGTGCAGCATGCCAGGAGTAGTGCCACCATCTGAAATAGTGAAGGTGCAGCATGCCAGGAGTAGTGCCACCATCTGAAATAGTGAAGGTGCAGCATGCCAGGAGTAGTGCCACCATCTGAAATAGTGAAGGTGCAGCATGCCAGGAGTAGTGCCACCATCTGAAATAGTGAAGGTGCAGCATGCCAGGAGTAGTGCCACCATCTGAAATAGTGAAGGTGCAGCATGCCAGGAGTAGTGCCACCATCTGAAATAGTGAAGGTGCAGCATGCCAGGAGTAGTGCCACCATCTGAAATAGTGAAGGTGCAGCATGCCAGGAGTAGTGCCACCATCTGAAATAGTGAAGGTGCAGCATGCCAGGAGTAGTGCCACCATCTGAAATAGTGAAGGTGCAGCATGCCAGGAGTAGTGCCACCATCTGAAATAGTGAAGGTGCAGCATGCCAGGAGTAGTGCCACCATCTGAAATAGTGAAGGTGCAGCATGCCAGGAGTAGTGCCACCATCTGAAATAGTGAAGGTGCAGCATGCCAGGAGTAGTGCCACCATCTGAAATAGTGAAGGTGCAGCATGCCAGGAGTAGTGCCACCATCTGAAATAGTGAAGGTGCAGCATGCCAGGAGTAGTGCCACCATCTGAAATAGTGAAGGTGCAGCATGCCAGGAGTAGTGCCACCATCTGAAATAGTGAAGGTGCAGCATGCCAGGAGTAGTGCAGGAATTTTCAGGGGTGATGGTGCAGCACACCAAGGGTAGTGAAATCATCAACAGGGGTAATAGTGCAGCATGCCAGGAGTAGTGTCATCATCTGCATGGGTGAAGTTGCAGTATGTCTGACGTAGTGCTATTGTCTTCAGGAGTGATGGTGCAGCATGTCAGGAACAGTGCCATCAACTGTAGGGGTAATTGTGTAGCATGTCAGTACTGGTACTGGTATCTGTATTGGTGAAGGTGCAGCATGTCAGAAGTAGTGACATCCTCCATAGGAGTAATAGTGCAGCATGTCAAGAGCTGTGCCTTCATCTCTAGGTGGGAGACTGCAGTGTGCCAGGAGTAGTGCAATCATCAGTGCCTTCATCTCTAAGGTAATAGTGTAGCATGACAGGAGAAGTGCTGTCATCTGCAGAGGAGAAGGTGTAACATGCCTTGAGTAGTGCTTTTATCTGCAGGATTGGCACTGTAGTATGCAACGAGTAGTGTCATCATCTGCATGGGTGATGGTGCAGCATGCCAGGAGTAGAGCCATCATTTGCAGGGATAATAGACAGAATGTCAGAGCAGTGGCATCTTCTCTAGTAGTGAAGAAGGAGCATATCAAATGTAGTGCCTTCATCTCTATGGGTGATAGTGCAGCATGCCAGGAGTAGTGCCATCATCTACAGAGGTAATAGTGCAATATGCAAGGAGTAGTGACTTCATCTGCTGGGGTAATAGTACAACATGTCAGGAACAGTGCCATCATCAGCAAGGATAATAGTGCAGCATGCTAGGAGTAGTCCCTTGGTCTGCAAAGGTAATAGTGCTGCATGTTAGGAGTAGTGCCATCAACTGAAAAATAATAGTGCAGCATACCAGATGTAGTGCTATCATCTGCAGTGGTTAAGGTACAGCATTCCTGGAGTAATGACATCATTTGCAGGGGTGATGGTGCAGCATGACAGGAGTAGTGTCATCATCTGCAGGAGTAGTAGTGCAGCATGCCAGGAATACTGCCATTATCTACAGTGCAAAAGGTGCAGCATTCCAAAAGAAGTGCCTTCATCTCTAGGAGTATTAGTGCAGCATGCCAGGAGTAGTGTCATCATTTTCAGGGGTAATAGTGCACTATGTCAGGAATAGTGCCATTATTTGCAGGGGCAATAGTTCAACATATTAACAGTGGTGCCATAATCTGTAGGGGTGAAGGGGCAGCATGCCAGGAGTAGTGCCATCATCGGTAAGGGTAAAAGTGTAACATGTCATGCGTAGTGCTGTTATCCGCAAGTGTGATGGTAGAAAATGTCAGGAGTGGTGTTGTAATCTCTACAGTTGAAAGAGCAGCATGCCAGGGGTAGTGTCATCATCTGCATGGGTAATAGTGCAGTATGTGAGCAGTGATATCATCTGCAGGCATTATTTTGCAGCATATCAGGAGTAGTGCTGTCATCTGTAAGCGTGAAAGTGCAGCATGTCAGGAGTAGTGCCAACATCTTTAGGTGCTCTTGTTCAGCATGCTTGGAGTAGTGCCTTCATGATCAGTTTTAATGTTGCTGCAAGTCAGGAGTAGTGCCATCATCTGCTGGGGCAATAGTGCTGTATGTCACAAGTATAAAGGTGCAGCATGTTTGAATAAGTGCCGTCATCTGCAAGCATGAAGTGCAGCATGCCAGGTGTAGTGCCATCAAATGTAGGGGGCATAGTGCAGCATGCCAGGAGTTGTGCCCTCATCTGCAGGTGTAATATGACAGTATGTCTGCTGTAATGCCATCATTTGTAAGGAATGAAAATGCAGCTTGCCAGGAGGAGAGCAATCATCTGCAGCAGTAATAGCACAACATGTCGAGGGCAATGCCTTCATCTGGTAGGAGTGAAGGTGCAGCATGCCCAGTGAAGAACTTGCATCTGCAGGGGTCATAGAGCAGGATGCCAGGATTAGTGTCCTCATCTTCAGTGGCAAAAGTGCATCATGTCTGGAGTAGTGCCATCAGTTTCTGGGGCGCACTATACTTGGAGTAGTCACATGTTCTTCTGGGATAATACTGCAAAATACCAGGCATAGTGCCATCATGTGCAGGAGTAATTGTGCACCATGCCAGAAGTAGTGCATTTATTTCTAGGGGTAATAGTGCAGCATGGCAGGAGTAGTATCATCATCTGCATGGGTGAAGGTGCAGCATGGCGGGATTAGTACCTTCATCTGCAAGGGTAATAATGCAGCGTGTTAAAAGTAGTGGCATCATCTGCATACACAATATTGCAGCATGCCATGAGTAGTGCCGACATCTGCAATGGTGAAGGTGCAGCATGCTTGGAGTACTACCATCATCTACAGGGATGATAAAGCAGCATACCAGGATTAGTGCCATCATCCACAGGGGCAATATTGTTGCATGCTGTGAGTATTGCCTTCATTTGCAGGGAGATGGTACAGGATGCCAGGAGTAATGACAACATTTCACAGGTAATAGTGCATCATGTCAGTAGTAGTAGTACCATCATCTGTAGTGGTGAAAGTGGAGCATACCAGAAGTATCTTCATATCTAGGAGTGGTAGTGCAGCATGACAGGCCTGTTGCCCTCTTCTGTAGGAATGATTGTGTAACATGCCATGAGTATTGATATCATCTGCAGAGTTTATAGTGCAGCATATCTGGTGAAGTTGCAGCATGCTGGGATTAGTGCCATCATCTGCATAAATGAAGGTGCTGCATGCCAGGTTGGTGTCATGAGCTGCAGGGGGTAATAGTGCAACATGCCAGGAACAGTGCTGTCATCTGTAAGGGTGAAAATGCAGCACATCAGGAGTAGTGCAATCATCTGCAGGGGTAATAGTGTAGCATTTATCATCTCTAGGTGTGAATATTCAGCATGACTGGAGTAGTGTGTTCATGTGTAAAAGCAATTGTGCTATATGTCAGGCGTGTGGCTTCCTTTGTTCAGTAATTGTGAAGCATGTAAGGAATAGTGCCATTATCCACAGGTGTAATAGTGAAACATGCCAGGAGTACTGCAATAATCTGTAAGAGTAAAAGTACAGCATGTCAGGAGTAGTGCAATCATCTACAGGGTAATTGTGTAGCATGCCAGTAGAAGTGTTGTTTTCTATAGGTATGATTTTGCAGTGTGGCTGGAGTAGTGCCTTCTTATGCACAGGTAATTGTGCTGCATATCAGAAGTGTACCTTCATTTGTGGGGTAATTGTGCAGAATGTCAGGAGTACTGACATTACCAGCAGTGGTAATAATGCAGCATGCAAGAGCAGTATTTTTATCAGCAGGAGTGAGGATACAGTATAATAAAAATAATAAAGCAGTAGAAAGGAACTGGACAGCCACTTTATTAAATCCAGTGAAAAGAGTTAGCTAAGTGCTTTCATCCAGTGGGTATGTCTTCATCTCTAGTAGTGATAATGCAGCATGCCATGAGTAGCAGCATTATCTTTAGGTATGATGGTGATACATGGCACGAGCAGTGCCATCATCTGTAGGGTGTATGGTGCAACATGCCTTCATCTCCAGGGGTGAGAGCAGCATGCCAGGAGTAGTGCCATTATCTTTAAGTAGAATGGTTCTACATGTCAGGAGTAGAGCCATTGTCTGCAAGTGTGATGGTCCAGCTTGCCTGGAGTACTGCTGTTATCTATAGGGATAACAGTTCAGTATGCCAGGAGCAATGCTATCATCTGAAGGGATGATGGTGCATCATGCTAGCAGTAGTGCTGTCATCTGCAGGGTTGAAGGTGCAGCATGCCTTGAGTAGTGGTCAGTAGAAGAGAGGAGGTTAGAGAAACTGTCATAACAGGTGATAATGATAGAGTCGTCCACAAATTGTGTCAGAGAGAATGTTGTACAAGAAGTATGCTATTGGTTTCTGAAAATATTACAGTAGAGGGCTAAGAATAGAGTCTTGAGACACCCCTGTCATCATACTGATTGTTGTCTATTAGTGAGATAGCTAGTGAACCATTTAATAGCAGAAGGAGATAAGTTGAGTTGTGACAGATTAGTGAGAAGTTTAGAGTGTGATACGGTATCAAATGCTTGAGAAAGGTCAAGAAAGAGGCAAGAAACCAGTACATTTTTGTCCATGGCTTTGGCAACAGTTTGAGTAAAGGACAGTAGGACAGTAAATGTACTATGATGGCGTCTAAAGCCATGTTGCATAGGGGTTAGGAGGTTACTGTCTAGAAGGTACTTAATAAGCTGTCTTTGAATGGACTTTTCAAGGAGTTTAAATAGCAGAGAAAGAATAGGAATAAGTCTGTAATTGGACGGTTCATTGCTGTTGCCTCCCTTGTGTAATGGAGTGATAAACAATGATTTCCATATATCTAGGGCGGTGGACTCTTGAAAATATCTATTGATCAGGATACAGACAGGGTATGCTACTGAGTGAGCGGCTAGTTTAAGAAAGAGGGGAAAAGTTATTAGACAAGGAGGAGCATGACTTCAGCTTTGATGTAAGATGTCGGGATGGGGTTGAGTCTGAAAGAGGGAGTATTGGTAAAATGTGGAGTGGGGTGTGTGTGTTTATTGTTCTGACCATTGTGGGTGAGTTTGTGAATAGATTCAATGTGGTATGAATTTAGAATGGCAGTTTCAAGGGAGGGTTTGTCGGGGTAGGGGTTGGAGGTTAAAGGGTCCACTGGGTGCAGGATCTTATTAACAAAGTGCCAAACTTATTTGGAGTTAGACTTATGGGTGAGTTGGGCATCGGAGTAAATTTTTTTCTTATATGCCTTAATGTGTTTTTTTAGACAGATTACGTAGTTGTTTATAAGTTTGGAGAAGAGAAGGTGATTTAGTTTTATTCAATTGTTTCCAGGTGCTGTCTCTTTTTTTCATAAGAGTGAGAGTATCTTTTGAGTGCAAGGGGTTGTGGGTTGTTTTGATTCTTACTTTTCTGAGAGGTGCCAGAGAGTCAAGGATGGATAGAAAAGTGTGACTGAAATGAAGGACAGCATCATTTAGAGGGATGTGTTTCAGAACTGACCAGTCTATAGAGTTTAACATGTGATAAAAGATCTAACTGTTAAAAGTGGAGAAACTGTGAAAATCTTTATAGAGATGGTATTTTGTTTTCTGAACAGAGTGCCTAAGAACTCAGATAGGAAGGTGGTCGCTAAGGGAGCTTGGTAGGATAGTAGAGTTTTGATACAGGTTAGGGTCAGTTGTTAAGGTCTAGTCAAGAGTGGAGCTACTGTTATTGTTTTTATTGAATCTAGTAGGTGTAGTAAGTAACCGATGAAAGCCATGTAGGTTGATGGTGAGAGATAGGCTGGTTGTAGATAGTTTAAGCCAGTCGATGTTCACATCTCCTAACAGAATAGTTTCATAGTTGATATTGAGTGATAGCCATGAGAGTATGGATTTGAGGATGGGAATGTTATTACCTGGTGGGATATATATATAGCAGCTAAGGCAAATTTATTTTGTGGGTGAAGGTGACAGTTTAGGATAAGTAGTTTGGCAGGATGGAAATTTGGATGCTTATGGGTAGGGGGGATAGACTGAGGTGTTCGAAATACATAATGGTGACTCCGCCACCTTTCCTAACCATTCTGTATTTGCAGTAGATATTGTAAAGTGGGGAGTATTTCAGAGTTTGAGATGTGGGGTTTTAACCATGTTTCAGATAGGAAGTGTGGGGAATGGAGGGTAACCCAGGAGTGTAGTCCTGTGGGTTTATTCAGGAGGCTCTGTATGTTAACTGAGTATATACTAAGATGTTTTGGATTGGGGAGGGAGACTGTTGAGACTAGTGGCTGTTGGGATGGTGGAGGAAGTTGTAGGAGAAGCAGGATCTGGATTGGGGTGGATATCCCCATCAGATAGAAGTGTGTTTGGGAGTAGTTGAGGTTGGGAGTGGTACTGGTAGTGGTTATGACATAAGTATTTTAGCTTTAGCTTAGGTAGTAAGGGAGTGTGTGCTAATATTTTGTATTTGTGAAGTTGGGTAGGGGAGATGTTGAACAGAGATAGTGAGATAGAGCATGTGTAGGATGATTCTTTTTTCTGAATGGAGAGTGTAATAGTAGTTGGAGGTTGGAAGTGGTGGAGTTGTAATTGGTAGGAGGTGAGTGACATGAGGAGTAAAGTAAAGGGGTTAGGAGGTAGATTATAGCCATGGTATAAGTTAGCATTGTAAGACATAGCAGTAATCTGATTAGACTTAGTGTAAAGGGAAAAGGGTGGGGCTGTGTGAGATCAGGGAGCAGGGACAGGGAAATTGGATGAGGTGGGTTTGGTTTTGTATTTGGTAGCATGCCAGTAGTAGTGCCATCATCTGCACTGGTGAAGGTGCAGCATGCCAGTAGTAGTGCCATCATCTGCACTGGTGAAGGTGCAGCATGCCAGGAGTAGTGCCATCATCTGCACTGGTGAAGGTGCAGCATGCCAGGAGTAGTGCCATCATCTGCACTGGTGAAGGTGCAGCATGCCAGGAGTAGTGCCATCATCTGCACTGGTGAAGGTGCAGCATGCCAGGAGTAGTGCCATCATCTGCACTGGTGAAGGTGCAGCATGCCAGGAGTAGTGCCATCATCTGCACTGGTGAAGGTGCAGCATGCCAGGAGTAGTGCCATCATCTGCACTGGTGAAGGTGCAGCATGCCAGTAGTAGTGCCATCATCTGCACTGGTGAAGGTGCAGCATGCCAGGAGTAGTACCATCATCTGTAAGAGTGATAATGCAGCATGCCACAAGTAGTTCTTTCATCTGCAGGAGTGAAGGTGCAGCATGCCAGGAGTTTTGCTGTCATTTGCATGGGTAATAGTGTAGCATGTCATGAGCATAAAGGTGCATTTTGCTAGCAGTAGTGCCATCATGTACAGGTGAGAAGTGGGGGCATGCCTGGAGAAATACCATCATCTGTAAAGGTGACAGTGCAACATGCCTGGAGTAGTGTCAACATGTGCAGGGGAAATAGTGCAGTATACCAGGAGTATCGCCTTCATCTCTAGTGATGATGCTGTAACATGTTGGGAGTAGTGCTATCATCTATAGGGGTGATGGTGCTGTATGCTAGGAGTATTGCTATCATCTGCAGAGTGTAATAGTGAAGTATGTTAGAAGGAGTATCGTTATCTTTAGGTGTGATGGTGCACCATGCCTGGAGTACTGCGGTCATCTGCATGTGTAATGATGCAGCATGATAGGAAGTGCGTCTTCATGTGCAGGGGTATCTGTGCAGCATGTCATGAATACTGCCTTCATTAACCGGGTAAATGTCCAGTATATCAGGAGTAGTGCTATCTGCAGGGGTAATAGTGAAGCATGCCAGGAGCAGTGCCATCACCTGTAGTGGTGATTGTGCAGCATACTAGCAGTAATGCCATCTTCTGCTGGGGGGAAGGGGCAGCATGCCAGATTAGTGCAGTCATCTGCAGGGGTAACATTGCAGCATAAACCATAAGATGGCACCAGGAACAGACAGAAACTTAGAAAAATCACAGTCCTGTGTGAAACTGCAGTATCCAATGTTTCACTTCCAAAAACAATGCAAGGAAATGTCCTTGTGTTGTTTTTGGAAATAAAACATTGGAATCTGCAGTTTTCACAGGACTGTGATGTAACAAGGTAGCATGCCAGGTGTAGTGTTATCATATGTAAGGGAAATAGTGCAGCATGGCTGGAGTCATGCCATCACCTGCTGTGGTAATAGTGCAGCATGCCAGGAGTAGTGCTGTCATCTTTATGGGTGATTGTACAGCATGCCTGGAGTACTGCTTTCATGTGCAGGGGTAATATTGCAGTATGCCAGGAGTAGTGCCATTATCTGCATCAGTAATACTGCAGCATACCAGGAGTAGTCTGTAGGTATGACAGCGCAACATGTAATGAGTAGTGCCATCATCTCCAAGGGTGAAGGCCCAGCATGCCAGGTGTAGTACCATCATCTACAGGGGAATAGTGCAGCATATCAGAAGTAGTGCTGTCATCTCTAAGGGTGATGGTGCAGCAGGCCAGGAGTAATGTCTTCATGTGCAAGGGTAATTTTGCAGCATGTCAAGGAGTAGTGTCTTCATGTGCAGGGGTAATTGTGCAGCATATCAGAAGTAATGCTGTCATCTGCAGGGTAATAGTGCAGCATGCCAGGGGTAGTGCCATGATCTGTAGGACTAATTGTGCAGCATACCAGAGTAATGCAATCATCTGCAGGGGTGAAGGTGTGGCATGCCATTATAGTGACATCATCTGTAGGGGTAACAATCTAGCATGCCAGGGGTATTATCATCATCTGTAATGGGCAGCATGTCAGGAGTAGTGCCATCATCAGTTATGGTAATAGTGAAGCATTATGGGAGTATTGCCATTATCTCAAGGGATGATGGTGCAGTATGCCTGGAGTAGTGCCTTCATGTGCTGGGGTAATTATGTTGCACATCAGGAGCAGTGCCTATATCTGCAGGGGTAATAGTGCAGTATGCCAGGGGTTGTGCCTTCATCTCTAGGGGTGCTTGTGCAGCATTTGAGGAGTAGTGTTTTCATGTGCAGGTGTAATAGTGCAGCATGCCAGGAAAGGCCCCTTCATCCATAGGGGTGAAGGTGCTGCATGCCAGGAATAGTGCCGCCATCTGTAATGGTGAAAGTGCAGCATGTCAGGAATAGTGCTATCATCAGCTGTGGTAATAATGAAGCATGCCAGGAGAAGTGCTGTTATCTCTAGGAATGATGGTACAGTGTGCCTGGAGTAGTGCCTTCATATGCTTGGGTAATTATGATGCACATCAGGAGTAGAGTCATCATTTGCAGGGGTAATAGTGTAGCATGCCAGTTGTAGTGCCATCATCTGCATCAGTAATACTGCAGCATGCCAGGAGTAGTGCCATTATCTTTAGGTATGATGATGCAACATGTCAGGAGTAGTGCCATCATCTGCAAGGGTGATGGCCCAGCATGCTGGGAGTACTACCATCATCTTCAGGAGAAATAATGCAGCATGTCTGAAGTCATGCTATCATCTCTAAGGGTGATAATGCAGCATGCCAACCATGAGTAAATCTTAATATACCACACAGAGGAGTCAGTTATTGCTATTATACAATGACATTAATAAAAATACTTACATTTCTTAAATAATGTCTTTTTTATAACAGTGCCATTCTGTCCTTCTGCAGCTAGTACATATCCTGTTGCCTTTTTTTATGTACTGTGCATGTGTATGGGACTTGGGTTCCCATGCATACCCAATACATTGTGCTTTGGAAAGGAAGCAATGGAGAAAAGAAGGTGTCCGTTGCTCTGTTTTTCTTTTCTTTTTTTTTTTAATTAAAAAAAAAAAAAAAAACGTTTCAAACAGTTTAGAGGTAGAAGAGAGACAGAATGGAGGAAATACAAGGAAAATCAGGTACGTGTCTTTAGTTTTGAATAACGTACCTGATTATCTAGTACTTTCTCTGTCCTGTCTCTCTGCTATGTCCAGCGTCCAGATTTCAGATTTTTTTTAATTTATTTTTGTAAAAAAATGTTAAAAGTTATAATGTATACCAATGGAAAAAAGTCAGGCAACTGGACCTTTTTCTGTTGGTATATGCTTGGATTTTCAATGGGCACGCTGATTGGGCTGACCAATCAGAGTGCTCATTTTGGAATATTAATGGCCAGTCATTGTATAGTATAAAATATCTTTTCACATAAGCAGAATGTTTATATATTATCTGTTGCATTTTGCATATTATTTACTGTTCTCTCAAGATTGTTGCTAGTATGATTATTAACTCTAAAAGAGAAGCAATGTACAGGAAGTTACAGAAATGGGTGAGCAATGGACTGGCAAATGTCAGGGCTTTTGGCAGTTTTTTTTTTTAATGTTTGTTTTTTGTTCCAAAGGTAACATTACTAAATATATGATTCTCTGCATACTGTCTTTAGAAAAGACAAGTTATTCAAATAACTTGTGGTGCTGATTCTAGTGTTTAAAAAGAAATTGAATGTTCCAGTACAGGTACCTGGTTGTCAAGTCAGTGGCACAAATCAGTACAGTTCGGTTAATGAGATTTTGCAGGGTGCATTACAATGATGCATTGCCCTTTTTCTAGCCATATAATTAAATACAAAAGTAAGGATGCGTTCAGCAGTACTGGGTGTGCTTTAACAGATGAACAAGTTTTCAGTACACAGAACTATGTTCTGTTCAACTAAATTCAAATCAACAGACCAACAGGTCATTTAAGATCGTTCTCTTTCAAAGAGGAATTGAGATGAGATTCCCACAGGGATCAAAAGAACCACTTAATGGCCTGGGGTAGGGGGTAACAACCACATAATTTTGTTCACGAATAATTCATGAACTTTCATTTCCTAGATTTTCTTTCTTAGCTGTACTTGATCCATGGAAACCTCCTGCTTGTGCTCCAGACCAGTAAAAATCACAGATGCTTTTCTATGGTGAGAATTGATTCTCAAAGCCATAATGACTTTCATTTCCATGCAAACAAAAATGAGAGCCTAGTCATTAGATCTCATCCTAGAAAAGATAGAAAGTCACAGAGAGACATTTATTTTCTTTAAATTTATTAACTGGGGGTTAAACACTGATCAAAATATATTCATTTCAAGAACTGCCTGCAGATAAAGTAAAGGTAACAAAAACATATTTGTAACCAATTCTGTGGCAAAAGAAAAACAATAAATGGGGGTGTGGCCAAGATGGCTAACTGATACCAGGAACTGGTAAAAGCTCTGTGACTGAAAACTATTCTCTGACAGAAAATGTACTCAAAAAATTAAAATTTGAAGATACTTGCTAGTTAATTTTATTCATTAGTAGTCACAGAAAAGATTTATTGCTTCAAGTTCTTTAAAAGTCATACTTTTTCTGTCAAAATTTAAACAGTTTGGTTAAGAGAGAAGAGACTTCAACATGAGTCACTCATGAAATGGTACTCAGGATTCTGTTGTTAAAAAGACATTCAGCCAATATTATCTAGTATACAGGATATAGGATCATAGGAGGTTACTAGACTAATGATCATAGGGCCATTACAAGCCTAGCCAAGTTTTACCCTTATTTCCATGATCAGTACATATCACCCCTGACAAAGAGGGACATAGGTGGAGCCCCTGGAGTGAATTTATTGTTAGGTACCCATCCAATCATCCAGATTGCATTTGAAGAGCACCAATGAGGTGCTCAGCTTGACATGAAGTGGGAGTCTGTTCCAAAGGTATGGTAATCTCTGGGATACAAATCTGTCCCTTCAGCAGGTTCCATTAATGTCACATACCAAGTTAAGGCCATTAGAGTGAGTAACCAGGGTACCATTTGACTTACGGATATGCAGCATTTCCAATAAAGCAGGGTCAACGCTTGCTTTATATGCAAGGCAAAGATTGCATCTGAGTAATCTGTATGAAACATAATAAAGTAATAGTGATTTCAGATGATCCTTATAGGACAGATGCTAAAGACCTTGAATTTTCTTTGTGTTGAACCTTTATGGTATCTCCAATTGCTGCAGGTGCCTGAAAAAATAAATACCAAAAGAAGCATTGTACTCAATTATTGGCCTGATGAGGGAAGAGTACAAAGAGATTATAACTTCTTTTTTTTCTGGAGGCAATGTCCTTATTTATGAGATGAGCAGACAAACTGGACTTGAAACTAGAATGTTTCAAAGAGACCAGAAAGAGGATGGAATATTTTGAAGCTATTATAAAACAACAAGGGGCAGAAGTCAGCAGTATGGAAGAGACTTTGAAACAACATGAAGGCAGAATAACTCAAGGTGAGTCTCAGATTGAATTTCTTTTAAACAACAACTGGCTCAGAGAAAAATTTGATAATTTAGAAAGCAGACCGAGACAAGATAACATTAGAATTTACGGTATAACTGAAAGTATGAGGGAGACAGTATAATAAACTTCTTAACTACTTGGTTACATAAAACATTAAATCTACCTGAAACTTTATCTTTTAGAATTAAAAGAGCTTATAGATCCATGAGAGCATATTCTTAGAAAGAAAACTTACCACCATGCTCAATTATAGTTAAGTTCATGTCTTGCTCAGAAAAATAAAAAATATTAAAAGTAGCATGGTCCAACCCACCTTTTAAAATAGGTGAACATACAGTCAGATTAGATAATGATTATTCCAGTAAAGTGATGAGTAGAAGAAAATCCTGTTTACTGCTGACCAAGAAACTGAAAAGGAATAATATTAAAGCCAAATGATGTTTCCTTTAAAGATCAAAATTTTCATTTCTGAAGAAGCCAAAATATTTAACACACTGGAGGAGGCATTCACTTTTGTTAACAGCAATAAAATCCTTAATACTGAAGAAATGGAGTGAAACAGTATACCAAAAAAGAAACAGAGTGAGCTGAATTCTTGGAAAACTAAAAAGCCTAAAAGCAAATGACTCTTAGTCACTGATTACTGGACTATTATTTCCTGAAACAATAAATCTGCATTTTAAGTAAAATGTTTGTACTGAACTTTTGTAAGTATTTATTTATATTTTAAGCTAAAGCATGTTTTTCATGATAAGGAATATAAAGGGTTAGTTTTTACTATATCTACAGTGAAAGACTTAATATATTTCATTTAAATAACCATATAAGTGTGTTTCTAAATGTTAAACAGATATGTTCTGTAAGAAGATGTGCTTATATTATAAGCTATAGATTCAGTAACTTTAAAGCTATATAAGTTTATAATTTTATTTTATTTATTCAATATCACTTAGTATGTGCATTGCTGAGATAACTGGATGTCAGATTTAAATAATGCTAATTGGAAGTGTTAAAGTGCTGGTGATTTTGTTTTTATTGTTCCTGTGTAACACATTCCTTTCACAGGTCATTTATGAAACAGCAGACACACTGATAAAACTTGAAAACAAAAGAATGCCCCATCTCTTCAGAATGCTACAATTTTCCCACCTTGATCAGTGATGAAGAAAATCTCGGTCAAAGTTCATGCCTGATGTCTGTGAAAGAAGAAAAATAACTTTATATTTTTTTTCTTTTCTGAAGTATATATTTGAGAGATCTACTCAAAATAATACCTATTTTCTTTTCTTAGAAATGAAGAATTGGTAAGACAAAATATATAGTAATAATTATAACATATATATATATATATATATATATATATATATATATATATATATATATATATAAAATTTAGAATATAAGTTGCTAAAATTTTACGTTAACATCTTATGCTGCAGTGTTATTAATGCTAACTATACATATTAACTGTACATATTAATTAAAGAAAGTGAAGTTAGATGTTTTTTACTGATTATAAAATCATAAAAGAACTAAGAAGAATGAGAAATTTACAAGGAAATTAGCAGCTGCTGTGTGCTGTGAGTTGTCATTTTCATATGCTGTAGCCAGATTCTGATGTCAGCATGTGAAGCTTACATTATAACAACAGTTCATAATGGCTAAACACATGTATTCAAATTATTTAAGCAGGAATTGTTTCATATATAGTCAAGATTGCTTGTAATAATAGAATTAATAAGAGTAAACATCTTATGAATATGCATATGCAAAAATGAATGCAACATCTGCTATGTAAGATTAATAAAAGAGCAGTATCAGTAAATTAAAAATATATACACATACTATAATATTTCACCTCCACACAAGGAAAGAAACCAGTGATTACCTTTATATTTTATTAAAATTGCGGTCCTGTCCAGTAGTTGATCCACAATGTAGTCCCACAATATAGGTAAAATAAGCGCAGACTCGATCCAATAAAATCTGGTTAGCGGCAAACACAAAGCATAAAATGCAGGCTATTTTGGGGCAAGTGCAACAAATGTATGATTTTGACATCAAAAGACAACTTTGGAAGTTAGAAACTATTTTAATTTTGAAATGTAACACTTTAATTCTGTATGGAATGAATCAAGAATGTCATTGGAAATGTTTTCTTTAATTAATTTAAATCTGTAATTGGTTAATTGTTTGTAATTATACTATTTAAAAATGGGATATGTGAATTAAGGATATACTCTGTAAAGGATGAAGAGCTGAGGTACTAGAGGAGTCTGCATTTTATGCTTTGTGTTTGCTGCTGACCAGATTTTATTAGATTCAGTGTGTGCTTATTTTACCTGTATTGTGGGACCACATTGTGGATCAACTACTGGACTGGACTGTAATTTTAATAAAATATAAAGGTAATCACTGGCTTATTTCCTTGTGTGGTGGTGAGTTGTTCTGTTTTCAGTTCATGGTGAAGTATAGTATAATATTTAATAGAGAATGTATGATTAAATAGTTCCTTGATGGGAGATTTTGGAAATACAAGATATGTAGAATGATGTAGAATACTAGTGGAAAAATAAAACAAAAATGTTTAAATAATAAACTGCTTTTAAGAAAGATGCCTATTGCATATACCTGTATATCATAGAAATGTGAATGTACAAGATATCATATACTTTACATACAAAATCATGATATGAAAGTTAAAATTTGAAACTTGGTCATGTGAACTTTAAAGCCTTTTATATATTGAATGTTATTATATTTACTAAGACTACCTGAAATAACTCATTTCATAAATCAAAGTTGAAACGTGAGTGTTTTATTGCTGAATCAGTACATTTAGATAGAAAGTAAAGCAGATTTTTCAATATGTTTGACTCTGGGAAAGGAAAATGGGATTTAAATTGAACACTTAGTAAATTCTGAATGCAATATAGACTGCAATACATTGTTTTACTCCATAGAAATATAAGATATTCTCTTTGACCTCAGTAATGTGCATATTTTTATGAAGTAGTTTAATAAGCTAACTTTTTTAAAATATTTTGATATTTGATGTGTTAAGAGTGTGACACCCCGCCACTGGCCCAATAATCAAGGATCCTCAATCCTCACCACTGGCAACAGTGGGTAATGTACATTGGGAGGATGAAAGGTACACACACAGTATTACCAGATGTAGCTCTCTGCATCAAGTTCGATTTCCCTTAGACCACACAGAGACCACAGTCAGTCTGGGGCTCATTTCTCCCTCTTTCTCCACATCCCCAATAGACTCCCTCCTAGAACAGCTATAGAGTTGAGATCTCAGCTGAGTGGCCAAGCCAAAACCTCCAGCACCCTCTGTCCAACCAGTGCTTCATGTCCCTGCCCAAGTAGCTGACATATACACTCTTTAAGGTTTGATTTACGCACACACACACACACACACACACACACACACACACACACACACACACCTGGGAAATGCTGGCACAGGTTTACTAGCTATGCCCCCTTTTGCCCAGACTATAAGGTAGTTATTACTGCCACCAGCCAGCTCCTTATCAGCTACTTTAATGGGGCAGTTTGGATGGCACAGTGGTACAGTGGTAGCATTGTTGCCTCACATCAAGAAGTTCTCCAGTTGATTCTCAGCTGAACTGCCCTCTGTGTGGAGTCTGCATGTCTTCCCTGCATTCATGTGGGTTTTTTCTGGGTACTCCAGTTTCCGCCCACATTACAAAGACATGCAACTGGAGCATTTCACCTCGGGTCTCCTCTGAAAATTGGCATTGTTCCAAGTCAGACTTTCCCAGTAATCAAATGTTAAATAAAGTAAATAAATAAAATACTTTAAGGCCCTTAACAAAGGGTGTCCAATCATACTGTGCAATGTTACTATCAATACAAATTTACAGTTTGACCAAGAGCAAGGCTATTAGGAGTGGCCCACAGTATCACCAAATAAAAATGCAAGTACTCTCAGAACTTGAATATTTCTAGACAGATCAGCCACAATATATATATATATATATATATATATATATATATATATATATATATATATATATAACATCTAAATTAAGCTTTGCTATATTCCTGACTATATCTAAGAGAATGTTATACTCTAGTACATTTACTTAATTAGAGCAGTAAAGCAGATGTGATGAAAAGATCCTCTAGCTCATCTTGTCAGGTCAAAGACAGAATATAGAATGCTCAGTTTCTCTCGCTCTCTCTCAGAGACTTCTTAAATTAATATCTCAAATATTACTGCTGGGATAGCGTGAAGAATGACATCATTCCTTGTCATGTGACTCTATCCCAGGTAAATCCCCCACTGCTGACAGCTAGCAGTATTTAGCATCTACCTGTGAAAATACATACACAGGGGCTTTTCCTCAGATCTTTGCAGATCCTGGAAGTCATAAAACAATAAAACACTTCCAAGACAATACAAACCGCTTGCCTAGTAGAGACAGTATGTCTCCTGCTATACTGAAACTGAAGATAACGTCTTTTTATTGTGTGGCCTTAACGTAATTTAATTTTAGCTGTTTTTCTGAAGTTAACCTTCTGTATTCCAGTTTCCACTGTTAAAATATATACATCTAAACAGTTACAGTAGTCCAGGTACATTTCTGTTCTATTCCAGTAGGGCATGCTGTGGTTACATTTTAAACACTTTGCAAAAACCTTTTCAATATGCACTTCTGTACCAGCATTTTGATATACACCTGACATACAGTTCTTGTGACACAAGTATCTTATATGAATCAAGTTGATATTCACAACTGACATATAATTATTTACATAATTCCAGATAGCTGGGCTGGCAGTATCTCCTTTTGTTGCACTTCTATATAAATCATGTTAATATTCACAAATGACATAATTATTTACAAAATTGCGGATAGCTGTGCTGCCAGTATCTCCCTTTGTCACAAAGAGTATTACAGAAATTTGAAATAGAGGCACTTGCACTTTAAAAATGAATTCAGAGCTTTTTGTTAGAGATATAAGATACATGTGCCTTTTGACATGATAAATATGTGTATGTATATATATATATATATATATATATATATATATATATATATATATATATATATACATACATTGATCTTTCTTTTGTAGTATAGTTTAGTATAAGATTATACTAAATAAATACTAAATACTTCTCCCCCCCTCCCCCCCAAAAGGAGAGATATCTATACCAAATGAGTGCAGCCCCCCAAACATCTCCAGCGCCCAAGTGAGAACTGCTCTCTCCAAAGCAAAAAACACAGCATCCATGGGACCCGATGGTGTCCCCGGCTGTGTGCTCCACGAACTCAATGAGGAATTAAACCCACAGCTAGGACAGCTGTTTAATCAAAGTCTTACCTCTGGATGAGTGGCGCACTGCAACTGTGGTCCCACTTCACAAAGGCGGTGCCTCCACAGACCCTGGAAATTACCGCCCATTAGCTTGACAAGCCTTATCTGCAAAGCCATGGAGAGGATCATAATGGACCTCATAAATAAAGACATAGGGAATTTGCAGACTTTGGATCCAACCCAGTTTGGCTTTGTCAAAGGCAGATCATGCCTTTTAAACTTGGTTGACTTTTTCAAACAGTCACCAAAGCCATTGATGAGGAAAGGCAGTCCATACAGCCTACCTCGATCTGGCTAAGGCCTTCGATACAATACCCCACTCAGGTATCATTGAAAAACTCATCAGCTTAAATGTTAACCCATACATCACAAGATGGGTTGCAAACTGGCTGAGTGACAGAACCCACAGGGTCAGAGTTGCTGGCGCCATGTCAGACTCAAAGCCTGTCACAAGTGGTGTCCCACAGGGCTCAGTCCTGGGCCCACTCTTGTTTGGCATCTACTTTTCCAAGTACAAGCAAACACAGGAGGGTTATGGCTGACAAAGTTTGCAGATGACTGCAAACTGGGCGCCATAGTAGAAAACACATCTGACACAGATATCCTTCAGAAGGGTCTCACAGAAACGGATAACTGGTGCCAGAGCCACGCCTAAAGTTAAATGCCAAAAATGCATAGTCATACCCTTCGGGAAAACAAGGTTACCCCTAGCTACCAAATAGGTGGCAATCCACTGAGCACAGAAGAAGTTATCAGGGACCTGGGGACCCAGGTTGATAGTAGTCTGTCATTCGACACCCATGTAGCTAAAGTAGTTAGGAAGTCCTTCTACATTGCCCACCTTATCATGAAGGGATTCTCATCTAGATCAAGGGAGGTCATAGTCTCCCTTTACTCATCACTCATCAGACCAATGATTGAGTACAATGCCCCATTCGAATGTATCTGACCCGACACTTGCAGCAGCTGGAGAGGCCACAAAAGTTCCTCACCAAAAGGATAAAGGGTCTCAAAATCTGTCCTATGCTGCCCGACTGAAAGAACTCCAGCTCTATTCAGTCGCCACCGCTTCTCAGAGGTGACCTTTGCCTAACATACAAGGCCATGTCAAACCCAGATTTGATGAATATGCTTCACCTCAAAAATCTAGATCCATCAGAGCCACAAGGCGGAGACTTAAACCTCGACACGGCTATTAATAGGACGTGCTGGAGGGATAGATTCATCACCCAAAGACTCCCTATGCTGTGGAACAAAATCCCGGTACATGTGAGGCAGAGCACCTCGCTGGCCTTGTTCAAGAGAAATCTTGACCAATGGATGGGAGATCGCAGATATACCCCAGGAATTACCTCAGTGTCACTGCTCGACAGAGGCACAGCAAAATAATGGGTATAGTTCCCCATACTAAAGGGGTGGCGAAACAATGGGCTAGGCTTATAAATGCCCTCGGGCAGATAGCCTAGTATGAACCTATGAACCTATGAACCTATTACCTGTGCCCTGTAAGTTTACAAATGTCTTTATCTCTTCCGGTTCCACTCTGTTATACTTATTTATTTAGAGATCTAGTGATAATAATGTTGAATGAGTGAATAATTTAGCAATATTAAATAATTAATTCATACTACTATTATATAAATAGGTATATAATATCATATTTCTTAGATTATTTAATGTCTATGATTAATAGAAGAGGATTATTAAACTTATTATTACACTTGTACACCATAATGGGTGGAATGATATTAAATGGCAAAATATAAAATTAAATTGCTAGTTTCTTATTATTTTGCTGTCTATATATATATATATATATATATATATATATATATATATATATATATATATATATTGTATTAATTATTTGTAACACATGGTAACTTTTAGCTACTTTTAGATTAATTTTTAGGTGTTGCTAGAGGCAGTCCAGGAACTCTGGTATCCATGGTAGGTTGTGTTTTATTACTATTATATACAATTATAGTTGTAGACTTGTCTTTGTTTCCATTATTTTTGAATGTTAGTAGTTTACTTTGTAGAATGGAAGAATCCAAAACAAAATCAAGAACGTCAAGATAGTGTCAGAGGAATACATTAGAGTCTTGTATATAAATTAAATTAATATGGTGGATAAATGTGTCATATTATCTTTTAAATAAAATATTTTTAAATTCACAGTATGGCTAGTTTTAATATATTATCTTTTTATTTAGATGGACTAAATAACAGCAATAAAAGGAAATCATTAACGAGATATATAAAATATAAAATTAAATAGAAGAGAAATTATATTCTTGCAAGAGACTCACTTGATAGATAAAGATATACAATATTTAAATAACTTAGGTTATGAAATGTTATCATCTCCTTTTAACAAAAAGAGGAAAGTAACTGCTATACTTTGAAGAAAATCCACTGGAATGCTTAAGGTCATGGAATCTTTTAATGTTTCTAAAGGAAGGTATACATTTGGAATAATTATATATAATGGCAAACTTCATACATTAACTAATTTTTACTGGATCCCTGGAATAGGTGCAAGAGTGACTAAAGATCACTTAAACTTACTACAATGTCATTTGAAGGGTAGTTTAATTTTAGCAGGGGATTTAGATTGCCTATCTAGTATAGAAGCTACAAGTACACAACAATAGCTAAAATACTGGCATCAGCTAAATCACAAAACAGATGGATTAGTAATAATAATAATTTGTTGATTTACTAGTAAAAGAAGATAAGTCATTGCTCTTCATCCATTATTCGTATGTGCATGGGATGCAAACTAGAATTGATAGGATTTATGCCTCTATTGATTTACTTAATAAAGTGAATTGTTTTAAAACTACTCATTGTCCTCTATCTGATCATAATGCATGAATTACTGATATAGTAATGGATATAAGTAAATTTCAGATTATTTATAGACTCCCAGTATATATGATGAAATTAAAAGAGTTTAAGGGTTACTTTAAGTAACAAATCAAGGATTGTTTTATCTTTGAATAATAATAATCAGGTTAGTAAAGTCATACTATGGGGCTCCTTAAAATGCATATTAAAGATAGACTGGGAAGATGGACTAGTAATAAAAATTAAAGAATGAAATAAAGCATTATAAGAAGTGCAGCAAGCAATACACAAATGAGGTATGAACAACAAACAAAGAGACTAGATAATACTGACATTATTAAAAAATAATGACAACATATCAGTTTTGACACATGAAGTGGAGATAGCTTTAGAAAAACTAGAACTGCATAGTTATGCAAAAAATCTACATAGATTAACCAAAAGAAGTAAGATGTTAAGCAAAAAGGCACACCTCAATAATATCCAAAATCTTCACATTAATAAGCTTACTTCAGATATAGAGGAACTGCTTAATATTAAAAAAAAATCAATGAGGATCTTTAAAAGGTTAAAATAATAATCCTGATGATTACAAAACTGACAATTATTTACTGACAAATATTACTTGTAAACTAAAGGAAAGATCAGACCATAAATTAATTTCACATCCCGACCCCACCCCCAGCCCAGAAAACCACAGTGAAAAACTTCTCAAAAGCGAACTTCTCACTTCTCAAAACTGAAGTGGAATCCTTCAAGGCCCCAGGGCCAGTGGTAACTATGGTCCAAACTGCAGAATCCTATATAAACGCATTCTACAGACATCTCTAGGAATGCATGGATCATGCTATCCCAAACAAAACCAAGACCCAATCATCCAAAGGCAGGCGTCCAGACTGGTGGACCCCTGCCATAAATAAACTGTACAACAGAAGGAGGAAGCTACTACATGATAGAGCAAAATCCCTAATAGGGAAGGCATCTCTGATCGGTACTAGCAAAAAATTACGATCCCTCATAAAATCCTCCAAGGCCAGCTTCGAGAGAAAAATTGCACAGGACATCAATGACAATCGTAAGGCTTTTTTCAGTTATGTTAGAAACCTGGGATGCAACCCCCAGACTTATTCTGAGTTGATTCTAAATGACAAAAAATACACTGAACCCACAGACATCGCCAATATCCTGGCAGACAGGTTCAGTGCAAACTTCTCCACCCCCTTCACCCCAAAAGAGCAAGTATCTATCCCGGCAGAGAGCTGCCTCCCAAACATCTCTGATGCTCAGGGGAAGGCTGCCCTCTCCAAAGCAAAAAACACTGTTTCCATGGGACCAGATGACATCCCAGGTTGCATCCTACATGAACTCCAAGAGGAACTAATCCCTCAAATAAAACAGCTGTACAGTCTCAGCCTCACTACAGGATATGTGCCCACAGAATGGCGTACAGCAACAGTGGCCCCACTCCACAAAGGTGGAGCCTCTACGGACCCTGAAACTATCGCCCATAAGCCTGACTAGCTTAGTCTGCAAGGCTATGGAGAGGATCATCATGGAGCTCATAAACAAAGACATTGGGGACCTACAGACACTAGATCCTACCCAGTTCGGCTTTTTCAAGGGCAGATCCTGCCTTTTGAATCTGGTTGACTTCTTCGAAATAGTCACCAAAGCCATAGATGAAGGGAAGGTAGTCCACACAGCCTATCTGGACCTTGCAAAGGCATTTGATACAATACCCCACTCGGGCATCATAGATAAGCTATCCAGCTGAAATATAAACCCCTATGTCACAAGATGGGTCACAAACTGGCTCAAAGACAGAACCCACAGAGTGAGAGTTGCTGGAGCCATGTCAGACTCGAAACCAGTTACAAGTGGTGTCCCACAGGGTTCTGTCCTGGGACCACTCTTGTTCGGTATATACTTTTCCGAGGTACAGGCAAACGTGGAAGGACTATGGCTCACCAAGTTCACAGACGACTGCAAACTGGGCACCATAATCAACTTTCCAGCTGACACAAACATCCTTCAAAAAGGTCTCACAGAGACAAATAACTGGTGCCAGCACCATGGTTTAAAGCTAAATGCCAAAAAAGTATAGTCATACCCTTTGGCAAAAACAATGTGCCCACAAATTACCACATAGGTGGAAACCCATTAAGTACAGAGAAAGTTATTAGGGACCTGGGGACCCAAGTTGATAGCAATCTCTCCTTTGAAAACCACATTGCCAAAGTGGTTAGAAAGACCTTCTACATAGCCCATCTCATCATGAAGGGTTTCACATCTAGATCAAGAGAGGTAATCGTGCCCCTTTATTCATCCCTCATCAGGCCCATCATAGAATACAATGCCCCTTTTGGGATGTACCTTACCCGACACCTGCAGCAATTAGAAAGACCCCAAAACTATCTCACCAAGAGGATCAAGGGTCTCAAACAGATGCCATATGCTGCATGTTAAAAAAACTCCAGCTCTACTCAGTTGCATACCGCCTACTTTGAGGCGATCTATGCCTGACATACAAAGCTATGTCAAATCCAGAATTAATGGACATGCTCCACCTCAGTAAATCTAAATCCCTTAGAGCCACATGCTCGAGGGACTTGAACCTCAGCACAGAAATAAATAGAACTTGCTGGAGGGACAGGTTCATAACCCAGAGGCTCTCTTCGCTCTGGAATAGAATTCCAGTTCATGTGAGGCAGAGCACCTCACTGAATCTCTTCAAGAAGAATCTCGCTAGGTGGATGGGGGATCATAGGTTTGTCCCAGGGATTACTCCCGTGTCACTATTAGACAGATGCACAGTAAACTAAACCTTAAAAATGGCACAGTATACTCAAATCAAGGGGTGGCGTAAGCCATACAGAATCGGGCTAGGCTTATAATTGCCCTAGGGCAGATAGCCTAGTATGAACCTATGAACCTATGAACCTATGACCAAGAAATATCTCAGTTAAATAAGCCTATTACCTTGATAGAAGTTAAGAAACAATAAAAAAAGATAGAACAGTAAAGGTCCAGGGTTAGATGGTATAAGTATGGAATTATATAGTCTGTTTCTGTTAAATATTTTAAAATTACAGAGTGAAGTTTTCAGGATAACTCAGGGTGACAAAATAATTCTTCCCTCATGGAAATGTTCTGTTGTCTCACCTATATTTAAACAAGGAAATAATAATAGGTTAGTCTCCTCATATACATATATTTCATTATTAAATGCAGATTATAAATATTTACTTCCATTTTCACCATAAGATTAAGAGATATAGTCAAATTAATTAATAAAGGTCAAACAGGATTTATGGTCAGTAGATTAATGTACAATAATATAAAAAGGGTAGTAACTATGTTAGATGTAGCAAATGGAATTAACAAGAAATTCATCCTAATTAGCTTAGATATTGAAAGATATTAGAACTTTAGAAGCATTTGCATTTCCTGACAAGGTTATTGGAATATTAGGAAACCTGTACAGAGACTCCAAAGCATATGTTGAAATTGTATCTTACATTTCTCAAGGCTTCACTTTAAACAAAGGCACAAAACAAGGGTGTCCCTTGTCCCCTTCATTATTAGTATTAGTTATTAAACCATTAGCTAATAGTATAAAAAGCAATGGAAAAAAATGATGAATTCTCAATTAACATAGATTGACTATCTAAAATAGAGCTTTTTCAGATGATATTTTGCTAACTGTATGAGATTTAAATTATTCAATCAAAGAAATACACGAGGAAATTGAAATGTTTCAAGAAATATTGTTGCTGAAATTTAATAGCAATAAAACTGAAATTTTAGTGTTAAATCAATTACTAGATAGTAAGTATAAGACTAAATATAAATATTTATTAATTTATTTTTATTTATTTACATTTGTTGACCGGGAGTGTCTGACTGGATGTAGGTCCATTTTCAGTGGAGATCCGGGGAGAAAAGCTCCACAGTTAAAATATACAGACAGTAGTTACATTGGATTTACATAGCAATTAACAATTTGATCAACATAGCAATTAACAATTACAAACATAGTTACAGATGAAGAACATAGTACATCAGTAGACAACTAGAATCTTTATCATCTGCGAAGTACATAACAGACATTAACAATTGTTACATTAAGAAGTTCCTGCTGTATAATAAATAGTTAGGCTTATGAGCATCCAAGCTTGCTCCAATCAAGGTAGTTAGTGGGATGGAAAGAAAGGTAGTGGGTGGATGGGGTGGGTGATATTAGAGGGGGAGTTGCAAGGGCATAGCCAGCATGTTTTAGGTGCGCTTTTAGTAAAGTTTTGAAGTGGGTGCATGATGGTATGGAGGTATTTGTGTTTGGGAGGGAGTTCCATAATTTGGCTATGGTGCTAGATAATAGTGCTTCCCCAGCAGAGTTATTGGCTTTAGTGACCTGTAAGTGATTTTTGTTGCTGGATCTTAGTGGTCTGGTGGTGCAATATGGTTGGAGTAGATTCTGGAGGGATGGGACTTTTAGTGGATGGTTTACTAGTTTGTGGGAGAGTGTGAGTTGATACCATTGAAGGAGGTGAGTAAGTTCAAGCCAGCCCAGTTCAACAAGTGAGAGACAGTGGTGACTACGATAGGATGCCCCTGTGGCAAATTTGACGATTTTGTTGAAACAGATCTCTAGCTTGTTTAGATTGCATTGCCTTAGGTTGGTATATATTGGAGAGGCATAAAGTAGGGTGGAGATAAGGTAGGAATTTGCTACTGAAATCTTTGCTGCTTTGGTGAGAAGTTGCTTATTTCTGTATAATGCTCCTAGTTTTTTGTGGACTTTTTTAATGGGCATGGATATGTGAATGTCATATTTTAGTTTATTGTCTATTTCCACTCCTAGCAATTTGGTGTGTTCTGTTGGGTGTATAGTGGTGTATTTTGCTGTGATGTTAACATGAGAGTTGTTTTGAGTATGTTTGGTGGGTTGGAAGATGAGTAGTTTAGTTTTGTTTGGGTTGAGTATTGATTGGGCATCGGATAACCAAGTTTGAACAGAGGAAAAGGCTTCCTGTATGATTTAGGTATGGACTGGGCTGATCAGATGATGCTTGAGTCATCTGCAGATTGTATGAGTGTGCCATGTTTGGTGGCAGAGGCTAGATTATTGGTGAAAATAGAGAAGAGTTGGGGTCCAAGGATGGATCCTTGGGGAACCCCTATAGAGACAGGTAGTTGGGGAGATATGTCATTCTGCCATGTAAAGGATTGTTGGCAGTCAGACAGATAATTGAAACCAGTTGGTGACTGATTGAGAGAAGGATAGGTTATTGAGGACAGAGATGAGTTGTTTGTGTGGGACCATATCAAATGCTTTAGATAGATCTAGGAAAGTAGCAGAAGAGCGATAGCCATTGTTTTTATGCTGAAGGATAGGGTTAGTAAAGGAGAGTAAGGCAGTGGTGGTGCTATGGGTTGGTCGGAAACCATGCTGATTATTGGAAAGGAGGTTGTTAGTAAGGAGGTAGTCTGAGACCTGAGAGTGAATGCATCTCTCTAGTATTTTGGAGAGTGGGAGAGAATAGCTATGGGGCAGTAATTGGTTAGTTCTGTGGAGAGGTCACCTTTGTGGAGGGGAATTATATGTGATACGTTCCATATTATGGGAACGTAACTTTCTGACAGAAATCGGTTAATCAAGATGGATACTGGGGTAGGCCAGAGCATCAGCTGCGATTTGTAGTTATTCATTTGGGAGGTTGTCTGCTGCTAATTTGGTGGAATTTAATTTAGTTAAGAGTTTTTTTCTGTTGGAGGTAGAAACAAAAGAAAAAGAGAAGACAGTGGGGAGATTACTAGTTGAAGGTGTGGGTTGGAGGGGAGGGGGTTGTGTTGTCTAGCTAGTGATAGTATGGTTTGTGTGAAGTGTGTGTTGAATGAGGTAGCAATATTTTCGGAGGAGTGAAGGATGTTAGGAAGAGGGGTACTGACTTTACCTGGGTGGAGGATGGAGTTTATGGAGGACCAGAATTGTTTGGGGTTGTGTTGGGAGGAGTCTAGGGAAGACTGGCAGTATTGGAATTTGTCCTGTTTTATTAGCTTTGTTGACTCTATTGTGTAGTTCTAAGAATTTCGGTCTAGTTGAGGGCTGTTTGGGTTTGCGCCAATGCTCCCAGGCTTTATCCCTGTTTTTCATTTCTGACTTAGTGGTTTTCTGTAGCCATAGGTAGGGTTGTGCTTTGGTTCTGGAAAGTCTTATGGGGGCATGGTAATTAAGGATGCTCAGGAAGGTAGTATTAAAAAATTCAACTGCGTCATCAAGACTGCGGTACTTTAGAGGATGCCAGTTACATTCTTTCAGGGATGAGATGAATGTTTGTGGGTTAAAGTTTAGTTTTTTATGTAGTTGATGGCAGATGACAGGTTTAGCTTGGTATAGGTGTTGTTTGAGTAGGAATGTCGGGGAGTGATCACTGAGGCTATATGATAAGCAGCCTGTTATATATGGCTGGGGGCTCTTACTGACTAGTATCCAATCTAGGGTAGTGTGCTTGCTGGAGTTTTTATTTATCCTGGATGGTGACTGGACTAGTTGGGTGAAGCCATGAAGGTTTAGATGATGGGTTGGATGGTTGCCAGAACAGGATTGCCAGTCAATATTGAAATCACCTAAAATTATAGTTTCTTGGGGGTGATGGTGGGTAGACCAGCTGAGGAGGTTTTCTAGTGGAGGGATGTTTTTTCCAGGTGGGAAGTAGCATCCAATTATGTTGATGGTTTTGTTTTGGTTTATTTTGAGGGTGGTATATATTATTTCTTCATTGCCTATTTGTGGAGCTGATGATTTTAAGATCTGGATGTTTAGATGCTGTTTAAATAGTATAGCTACACCGCCTCCTTTCTTGTTTAGCCGGTCTACTCTTAGTATGCCGTAACCGGTAGGGAGGATTTGCTCACTGGTAATGTGAGGTTTTAGCCAGGTTTCTGTCAGGATGACTATATCTGGAGAGTACAAGTCTATGGTGGCATGGAGTTCATGGAATTTGTTGGATATACTTCTAATATTTAGGCTTAGTAGAAGGAAGTCACTTGGCTTTCTATTGGATGTGATTTGGGAGAAGTTATGGTTGCTAGTCTGATTATGAGGAGTGCGGTTGGAGATGGTAGGGCCAGGGTTGGGGTGGATGTCTCCACTTAGGGCTCATTTTGATATGCATGAGGTTATTAGTTTTCTCAGTTTTTGAATGTGTTTGTTTATTAGGGAAACTTTATGATTGTGCTCTGTGGGTAATAGGTATGGTGGGAGGGTTACTAAGTTAAGTTGTAGGGATGCTTTTTGTTTGAGTAATATAGTTGATAGAATATGTGGGGGTGCATACAGATGGTTCTTGAGTTGTTGGGAGGGGAGCTGAGTGAGGGTGAGACATGAGTGGTGGTGTGAGTAGTAGTACAGTGGTAGTGGTTGAGTGGGGGAATGATGGACCTTTGGTAGGATGTAAGATATGCAAGGAGAGTGCATGCAGTGAGCATAGGTTTGTTTGTTTGTGTCTTTCGGCTTTTCCCAGTTAGGGGTCGCCACAGCGGAACTCCAGTCCGCTAATGATTGGCAGTAGATTTTTACATGCCAAGTTGCCATCCCTGATGCACAACCTTCAACAAAGGTATGCCCATTCACATATGTCTCCACACAGAAGACACTCTTGCTGAGAATCAAATGGGACAACGTGGTATGCTTATACATGTTAGCTGAGGAGGAGTGATAGTAGTGGGAAGATGGAGGAGGTAGTGTTGGGTTTAGTGGCATGGTTGGCTGTTGGAAAGATGGGAGCTGTTTGCGTGTCTAATAAAGGTAGTACCACTGGGGGCGGGAGGAAATTGGGGGGAGGGTTGGAAGTGAAGCGAGAGAAGGATTAAATGTAATTAGGAAAGAGAATAATTAAAATATTTAGGAATAAAAATCTATCCAGATGTGAGTAAGATTATTAATACATTTGAACAGTAATTGAAGAAGCGCTACTTCTTCTTAAAAAAACGGAATGATTTTTTTTTTACTTTTGAGGGTCGGTTACTGCTTACTAAAATAATTATATTTTCTAAGATTATATGTATTCAATAGCTTTAATACCTGACAAAAAAATGGAAAACACATGTTAACTTCATTCTTATGATAACCTAAAAAGCTGAGAACTGCTAATAGAAATCATATAAGATTATGGGAGTATGATGGTAATAGCTTCCCAGATGTAGAATCTTATTCTATTGCTGCAAGTTTTAACTGTATTATAATCTGGATAGACTTAACCTATGCTAGTCAACCATCCAGAAGCAAATTATACTAAATTCTCATAAGTTTATTAAACATGATAAATTAGAAATATGTAATAATCCTTCCATCTGGTTAACAAAATTTACCTTAGAAGGAAATTCATTTCAATCTTTAGACTCCGTATATATGAAATTATTTCTTAAAACAGTTAAGAAATGTGTTTTTATGTGGCCAAGATGGTGGTGACAGGTAACAGCTTAGTTTCTCAGCTCTGCTATTTGAGTTATATTTCTGACAGGAATATTAACTTTTTGACATCATGGACTCTTTAACTTTGAAAACTATCTTCTTTTCAAGATTTTGGAAGATTATATTGAAATATATTTTTTAATTTTTTGAATTCCTGTCAACGTTAAAGCATAAAAAGTTTTGCCTGTTCTTCAAAATGAGTTACTCCAAAACTAACTCATGGGACTTGTCACTAAAGAAGGAACTGCAATCACTTCTTACTAGCATACAAGACCTTTCAATAAAATTAGATAAAATTGACAATAAACTAGATAATTTCAAACAAAAATGCACAAAGCAAATGGAACAATTACATGAAATAATGCAACAGAAGACCCAGATCACCAGTAAGGAATAGACACTAGAAGATACAGAAGGAAGAGTTTCAGAAGAAAAGCATAATATTACATTTTTATTAAAGAAAAAATGCATATTTACTAAATAAAATAGATAATCTTGAAAACAGGCCCAAGAGGAACAATATATGCATCTGTGGATTACCTGAAAAAATAGGAGACAATATGGTTAATTTCCTCACTTCTTGGTTCCCTAAGACTTTAAAGTTTACCAGAATCTTTATCATATGGTATTGAAAAAGCTCATAGGTCTCTTGTCTTCCCTTCATCATCAAAAGAAGCAAATATAAACCCAAGCTCCACAACTGTGAGATTTTTTTTCCTGTCAAGGTAAGAACTGGTTTTAAAAAATGCTTGGTCAAATTCACTGACTAAATTTAATGACAGTACAATAAGGTTTGACAATGACTGTTCTTCAGTTGTGATTTCGAAAAGAAAAGTTTCTTCTGCTGGTAAAAGAATCGAAGAAGAAGCAGATTAAAATGCACTTATTATTTCCAGCCAAACTTAACATTTTTCTAACAGAAGGAACTAAAACTTTTGAAGTACTGGACTCAGCTATATCCTTTTTAAAATCAAACAACATTTTGGAACAAACAGAAGAAATAGAATGGAGTAATAGTTCACTGAAAAAGCAAGCAGAAAAGAATGGATGGACAGATAAAAAGAAAAAAAACTGAAAGGACAAATAAATATTTATCTTTTTGCTTTTTTTGGTCCAGTTGGCTTATATTCATATATTCTTGGTATTACTTGCTATTATATATCAATAAGCTACAAATGATGCATGCAAGAAACTATAGTATGCATATTCACAAAAGTAAGGTAAAATGATTTGTCTTTCTATATAATTTTTATAACATTATAAACAGTAATCAATATTTACTTAGATATTATTTGAAAACATTATATTACTGATAATCCAACATTAAATAATAATTATTTTTTCTACCTTTCTGATTGGGTTTTATTGCTGTATGTGTCTTTGCTATGAATGAGTGCTATGTTCTGTGGGATAGACTTTTCATTTCGTATTATGTTGGTGGTGTAGTGATTTGTTTGTGTTGTGTGGATTCTGGATGTCTGATAATGTCGGATTGTATGTTGGATAATTGTGATATCTGTTTGATGCTTGACTGAAGTTGTAGGCAACATGGATTTTTTTCTTTTATTTATTTGTTTTCTTGTATGATTGAAGTTACTAGGTTTTTGTGGTGGGGATGGTTTGGAGGGTATTTCTTGTGTGTAGTGAGCTGCATTTTGGAAGTCGGTTTCTGTGGATTGGTTTCCCTTACTTAGATTTTGTGAATGGTCAAGGGGAAACCAGATGGCAGAGTAATGACCTCAAGTTTAGGATCAACAGTCATATAACAGCCAATCCTGGTACAACATTATTTAATGTGCTATTTACTTGTAACTTTAATATTCTACAAAGTAAAAAAAAACTGTGATGAAGATGTGAATGGTGGAGGATTGGGGATTTACAGGTAGAGATTACATATCTTTTTTTTGTTTGTTTTGCAGTTCAAGAGGCTAGGTGAAATAATAGATTTTGCATTGATGTTAATATTCTCAACGATATCAGTTTTGAAAACAGAGTGTATGTTGTTCATTATTGATTTCAGGCATCAAAGTATTGTTAATTAATTGCTGGAAGGTTATGGTTATGTAAGTAACAAGCTAGAGATGTGGCTCAGGGATATAGATATTTTGTGAAAGTCTGAAAAGTTGAAAATTATGCTGCCTGGATAAAATATACAGTGAAGGCATACTGGGAAAATGAGTATGTTTTTACTAATAATCCATACTCTGAAGATCTAGTGTGCCATTATAGATTTGTAGACAATGTCTTTATATTATGGCAAGGCTCTTTTGATAGATTTGAATCTTTTGTATGATGGCTTAATAGTTCTACAGATTTTTTTAGTTTTCACTGCTTGTACATCAAACAGTTCTGTTGATTTCTTGGATGTTCATATTTTGAAGGATTGCAAGGGGAATTTACAGACAGAAATATTTAGAAAGTCATGCTGGAGAAATACTAAATTGCCTTGGACTAGTATACAGCCGAGTCATACATTTTGTAATGTCCAAAGGGGACAATTTTTAAGATTTTCGAGATTGCATATTAGTGATGATATGGTGGATGAGCATTTTTCCCATCTAAGTGATGGATTTCACATGAAGCGCTATGTTCATAAGAAAGTTAGTGAAATTTTGGAACAGGTCAAGACACTCAGTCCAACTCAACGGAGACCCTATTTCTCTAACAACTCATATGACAAAAGTACCAAAGGTCATAACCCTAGTTGTTTAAGAAATTGTTTTACCTACTCTAGTGATGTGCATAATGTATGTAACATCATTAAGAGAAATTAGCCGATTCTATTGGCTGATGATAAAATTAGTAAACGTCTTGGAACTAGACCTCAGTTCTGTTTTAGAAATGCAAAGAATTTAAAACAGAGGCTTTGCTTTAAAGATAGTTTTACAACACAGCCTCATGTTACCTCAGTCAGAGTAAGTGTGTTCCCTTGCCATAACTGTAGAGTCTGCCCCTTTATTTATGATGTTTCACATTTTGTTCACCCTACCACTAATATTAAGTATGAATTTAAGTTCTATGCTGATTGTAAAAGTACTGATTTGGTGTATTTAGCAACTTGTACATGCTGTCCTACTTTTTATGTAGGTATGACTACTTGTAGCCTTGAGAGGGTTTTGGAGCACATTGGAGATATCAGAAGGAATGTCAGCACTAATTCTCTGAATAAGCAGATTAGTTTGCATGTTGGTCACAGTTTTCTTTTTAAAGTAATTCAGCTGACTGCTATGAATATTAGAGGAGGAGATTTGTTTAATAAAACTGCGGTCAATGAATTTGAATGGATCATCACTTTACAAGAAGGTAGACATTTTGGTTTAAATAAAAATACTTCCCTAGGGTCTTTCCAAAAGGAATGTAGGATTAAGCACTAATCTGCTGTTAAGGCAACTGATTGATTTGGTTGCCAACTGCTTTTATTAAGTTTTTATGAAGTGTTCATTAGCTGTTTTATGTTTTACAATGATATTTAAAGTTGGTTCTTGAGTTGTTTGAACAGTCTGAAGAAGTGCTTATGCATGAAAGCACTTACATTTTTATTTAATACATTTTCAGTTGTCTTTAGATGTGCTGGATGTTCCTTCTTTTTTGTTTTAAAATATATATATTTCTCAGCCATCTCTGATGCTCAGAGATGTCTTAGAGTCTGACTCAAGTTCTGAATTTGTCTTTCTTGATCCATCTCAAGTCCAATGACTGTTGATGAAAGAGGGGAGACAGACACTTATTAAATAATGATAGAAATTAAAGTCCTAAAGGTTACAAACCGATAGTAGTCACACACAGATATTTGAAACTATACTCCTGGTGATGTGTAAGTAGGATACTAAATGCTGTTATGCTACTGAGGTACATGAAAATATAAGCAATCTTTTACACAGAACATAGAAGGCATTAAAAGTATGTGTTTTATGATATATGAGATAAGGCGTGAATCACAATGATCCTTCACTTTCACTTTGTGATGTATTTTAGATGCATCAAGATAGATTGCTGTTACCTTCCACATATATATGTGTGTGTGTGTGTGTGTGTGTGTGTGTGTGTGTGTGTGTGTGTGTGTGTGGGTGTGTGTGTGTGTGTGTGTGTGTGTGTGTGTGTGTGTGTGTGTGTGTGTGTGTATATATATATATATATATATATATATTAATGTTATATGAAGTATAAAAGCCTATTTAAATCCAAGTATGATAGATACATATCTTTTGTAAAATCTATGTATATAGAGAGCTGCTTTGCAGGTAGGATTTAACACACTGTTATTTCTTACAGATGTACATCTCCTCAGACACAAATACTTGTATTTATAGAGATATTTTATAGGTAAGGTATGAATTACTAATACATTATTTTATGTTCAAATGGCAGAGAGAGAGACAGAGAGGTGAGGGGTTTCATTTGCATAACAGATTTATAATTTTGTATAAAGTGCATTACTTTTCCTTAGCATCTCCATATCTCTTTAAATTCCTTCAACCTTCAATTTATTGTAAAGGTGGGACTTTTATTCATCAGATTCTCATTAAATTACAGGTTAAGTATCAATGTTTAAACTCCTCACAGATAAACAGTGAAACTGGATTATGATTCATGTCTGAAATGAAGCGCATTTATAATTTAAGCAAATGTTTTCTGGTAACAACTTTAGGTCACTACTTAATAAATAAAACAATACCTTGGACATTTTGCTAATTCAGGTAAAAGAGCTATTTGACTAGTTAATCCACATTCGGTTTCATAATATATGCACAAGCAAATTTTCAAACTGGAAGATGTCAATGGACATTATGCTGATTGGTTTCAAGATTCTATTTTTTTTTAAGCTTACTTAAAATAGCATATTTTTTATTTTATTAGTTCACCTATCATATATTACAATGATGTTTAAGGTCATTAGTAACATAGTTTTTAACTGTTGAAAGGTTTTTATGTTGTACACATCTATTACTTAGTGAAGATATGCTAGCTTTATTCTTTTTTGAGCTCACATCATTTTTTGCAAACCCATGCCATCTCATTTATTAAAATATATAAGATTATAAGCACATATTTTAATATATTTTATAGTTGTCTTATACAATATAAGTGAGTTTCAGATTAACTTCAGATATTCATTTTTATTACTCATTTGTTAATATTTGTTTAATAAGTAACTTTCTGTATAAAGTGAATTCTCAGATAGCTACAGAAGAGTTGTGACTTGGGAGAGACATTAGAGGGAATGCTTGAATAGAGATGCTATTCAAACATGGGGTCTTAAACCTCAGAGACTGTTTGGTTTATTTTTTTATTTCACTGTTTAAATACCTATAATTTGGTGTCTATGAACATTAATAATTTCAGCTTGCTTGATAAAAATACACAATTATATTCAGTCATATTTTCCTTTCCTATATTGTTAAGACCACATGGCTAATTAGCATATATATTATAAGAACAAATGCTTAAAATGTTGAACACATCTTTATCAACATGTTTTAAGCAAACGCTGTTATAACTGAAAACTGACAAATTTGAAACCAACATACGCAAAATATTTTAGTTGTCCACCACCAATCCCCCACTGCAGCATTGAACATGAACTACAAACACAGTAAGTTTCATTTGTAACGAACACCTTAAATATATGCTACAGTCCTTCCTGTTTGTAAAGTAAATGAAGTAACCATACCAATTCCCAAAAGTAAGTCTCCAAAATTACACTTGACCAAAATGGCACTTTCCCGAAACACAAATCAGTTAACACACACACACTATTTTTTCTCTAATTTTTGGAGGGGATCAGCACCCCCCTGCACCCCCCATGTGGGAGGCTGCACCCCCCTCACCCCCTGCTAATTATATATACCAACTCCGAGATCGCACTAAAATTAAGGTAAACATGCATAATTCATAATGTACATATCTTTGCTTCACTGCTACATTTGCATGTGTTGGCCAGCTATGACATTTCAAGCTTAATGTTTTAGATCTTTAGAGGTTTCACTTATAAGAGCATTTGCTTAAAATTTGTCGACAAACTGGCGCTTGACATTTTAAGCATTCTTTCTTATAATATAGACCTGGCTAATTATACTTCTACTGATACGTTGTATATGAATGTATTTCTCTCAATGTTAATGTTCTGACATACATGATATAGGAAATGTATCTCTAGCAATGTTAATGGTCTGAATACTGATACATTGTATATGAAGTGTATTTCTATCAATCTTAATGGCTTAAACAACAGTTGTAAAAGGGGAAGTCTAAGCATATATCTAAAATGTTTCATGCTCAAGTTGTATTTTTACAAGAAACACATTTACAGCAAAACCAAATTAAACAAAACATCACCATGCCCACAACAATTTTACTGAAATCTAGTCAAGTGCTTTTGTCCCAATAATCGTGGAGACTTCTTCAGAACAAATCAAACACAAACAACTGACTTTAAATACTTTTACAATACTCATTAACTGTCATGTGATCATAATAAAAATAATTAAGACCATACTTTACTTAAAAGAAAAACACTTAATAAAACAATGTTTAAAACCTTTGACGGTTAAAAAAATTATAAGATTATAAAACCTGTTTCTTAAAAACAGCTTTATATAAGTATAAATTTTGTAGTGATCAAAACAAACATATATGTTTTCAAAGCAAGCATTTTTTATGTATCACTGGTCATGGTTCATCTAGTTAGGAATGTATTTTATGTATGCAGTGGTTATTTATACTTAATAATTTGTTGTTACATCTGTTTTTAAGATTTTAGATGGTGTGTGGTACTAGCTTAAACAATCTCCATGGTGACTGACTGGGGGGAATGGGACTAGTTAATTAACTTATTACTATATAAAAGTACGTAATTGTTGTGAAAAGTTGTTCTGAAGAAGTCCTGTTGCACCAAGGATAAAAGTGCTTAATAAAGTTATTTTGTGGGTTTAAGCTCCGAAGTCTTTACCTTCTTTTTTGTTGTTCTTCAGTCTGTGGTGTTTTTATTTCACTTTTATTTTTCAGTTTTATTAACTATTTAGTACTTGTTAACTCATATTATAAACCAAAAAGGGTGTTGTAATTTTATGGAAAAATTCTGTATTAATGCCTAAAATCACAAATTTATATAATGATATTTCTGGAATGTTTAGTCTAGTATCTTTGGAAATATAGAGAAACATATACACTTTGATAAACCTTTATTGGATTCCTGGGTTAGAAGTTAAAGTGGTTAAGCAACAATTTCAGGAAATTATACATTTTAAATGGAGTATAATTTTAGGTGGTAACTTTAATTGTATATTCAGTGATTGCAATATTAACATAACAAAAAAGTGTAGGAAACCAGCATCATCCAATGCATTATTAGACTTCATATATATGTAAAAATATTAAGGGCATGAATTTACAGAGGCAAAATCATTATTTTTACACATTATTCACATCAATGTAATACACATTTGAGAATAGCTAGAGTATATATTTCAAGTGATATAACTGGAAAAATAGATAAAGTTAAAGTTGCCACATGCTGTCTATCTGATCACAATGCAATTATATCTGAATTGAAAATGAATGCAAAACAAAGTGCTTCTATTATTAGAATTCCATCATATATAACTAACTTGAAAGATTTTAAGGAATTTTATACCAAGGAAATTCAGTCTTTTATAAATGTAAATTTAACACAGAGTACATCTGAGGTATATGCGTGGCATTATCTAAAATCATATCTATATGGTAAAGTTCTATTTGGTATATTAATAAGAAAGAAACTATGTAATAAAGAGTTATTAAATCTACAAATGAAATTGACAAATTAAAACTAGATATCCAAAAATGTAATAAAAATTTAACAAAATATCTTGATGAGCTGAATAAAAAATATTTAGAGACTTTACACCATAAGACTATGATTAATTTAGAGAAGATTAAAAGGATTCTTATTCTATGAATCCTAAAATCAATGTAGATTACCAAACAGAATAAAGAAGATTATTAAATCTAACCAGATAAAAGAAGTTTATATTCCTGGAGTGAGGAAAAGGTTTCCGATTTAATAGGTATTTTAGAGGACTTTAAAATATACTTTAATTCAATTAACCTATATGATCCAATAATAAAATCACAAAGTATAATAAAATCATTGTTATGAAACATATAAAAAATAAATTAATTGAAGATCAAATAAATCTAAAAGATAATCCAATTTTAATGTCAGAGCTTAACTCTCAGGTTAATAAACTAAAATTAAACAAAGCACCTGGGATTGATGGTATTATTTCAGAGATATATAAATTATTATCTAAGGAAGCTCTGGCAATATTATTAAAAGTCTTTGACACATAATCTTCAATGAAGGTATGCCCATTCACACATGTCTCCATGCAGAAGATGCTCTAGCTGAGAATTGAACCGGACAGCGTCTTACTGTGAGGCGACAATAACCGGGAAAAGCTGAAAGAAACAAACAAACATTGGCTAAAGAAGCAAAAAATATTCCCCATCATGGTAATATTCATTAATTTCTCCAGTATTAAAGTTGGATAAAGAAGGAAAGGAATGCTCATTTTATAGACCAATATCTCTATTAAATGTTGCTTATAATATTTTTATGACAATACATGTTAATAAAATTAAATAATTTCTACCTTTGCTGATTGACTGGTTTTATACTGAATAGAAACACATGGGATAATATAAAGAGTTCTTACAATAATTGACTATGGTTTTATTACAAAAGGAATTTTGACTTTGATTCAGTTCACTGAGATTATTTACTGCTGGCTGTGGAAGAATATGGTTTTCACATGATTTTATAAATTTAATTAGATGACTATATGAAAATTATTTAGCTTCTGTAAAGATTGGATTGTATACATCTAGACCAATTACATTTAGCAAAGGTACTAAGCAAGGATTCCATTGTCTCGGTTTTTATTTGCTTTGGTCATACCATTTGCAAATCGTATCAGATCAAACATTAACATCAAAGGTATATACTTTAGTAATCATTTAAATTCTAAAATTCAGTTGTTTGCAGATGATATTCTATTAACTTTAAACGATTGTGGCAATTCATTACAGGCTTTATTTGAGACAATGGAACTATTCCAAAAGATTTCTGCCTTAAATTTAATGATATTAAAAATGAGATATTGTAAATTGTAATAAGAAAAACATGGATAAGAAGTTTTCTAAATGTATATTTCTAGATAATAAAATGAAGTATCTAGGGATTACATTATCAAATGACATTAATAAAACATTAATATTTAATTATACCAATATTTTAAATAAAATAAAACACCTTATGGATAGATGGAATTTTTTTTTACAATGGAGGATATTTTGTTTCTTAATTAAAATGCTTATTTTTCGAAAAATATTATATAACGTGCAAGCTATTTCTCTTCTTCTTTCTAAAGAATGGATACATCAATTCAATAAACTAATGTTAAACATTTTATGGTATCCCAATAAACAGAGAATAGCATTAAATCATTATCTAAAAGATTGGACATCTGGTGAAAGCCTTCCAGATATTGAAATGTATGCTTTATCTTCCAATGTTAAGACAATAACATTATGGTTAAATTCTTCTTATTCTGTTAGGCAGAAAAAAAATACAGGAACTTATTTGGTTAAAATCAATTCACTCTTTGCCAGTTCAATTTAGTAAAATATTATCCAATAAATTTCATTGGCTGGTAAGGGAATATGTTTTGGAGAATAAAAATAAACAATTTCACTTCATATCGTCGAAAGCTCATTTCATCGAATTTCGAAACAGCGAGACCAAATCATCGAAAACTCAAATAGTCAAAAACTCATAACATTGAATCTCAAATCATTGAAAACTACAAAGCAACTAGAAATAACATACCAGACACTGTTTACTACATTTATGTAGGGGTCAAGTCCCCCTGCACCCCCCCAAAAATTAAAAACTCCAAGGTCGCACTACAGTGGGGTTAGGAAATTACCATTTTCCCCACTGTAGTGTGACCTTGGAGTTGGTATATTTAATGCATGGAGGGTGTGGGAGGCAGAGATCCCCAAATGGGGGGTGCATGGGGGCTTGCCCCTCTGCATAAACATAGTAAAAACTCTGCGGGATGTTATTTCTAGTTGCTTTGTAGTTTTCAATGATTTGAGATTTGATGTTATGAGTTTTCGACAATTTGAGTTTTCGATGATTTGGTCTTGCTGTTTTGAAATTCAATGAAATGAGCTTTCGACGATATGAAGTGAAACCAAATAAACATACATGTTCTAAATATATAACTAATGCTAAATCATAATTTAAACTTAAAAGTATAAACTAATAATTATTAATTATTAATAAACTAATTTATTTAAAAATATCAAATAAAATCCCATAAATTCCCAAAATTTAGAGTTTGGTCATTTTTATTATACTGTACTGTATGCAGAATAACATTAGCACCTTTGATGTCTCTAAAATAATTATATTTACAGAAAAAAAATAATATATTGGCATCAACTAATGGAGTCTAGAAAAGTTCTCTCTATGGAATATATTATGAGCAAATATGGCTAGGCATACAAACTTTAAGGCAGTATAATATTAGTAAACTAAAGTCAATGCATAGAACTATTAGGGATCCTGTCCCCAAATTTATAGAATTTATGATTATTATAATAGAAACTAAACAGTAAGAGGAAAAGGGTGCCTATCTAAAATATATAAAGTAATTAAGAATACAAAAATTATATCATGAAAACAATTTTTAGGATTATTATGGATCAATAAATAATCATCATCCTAGTGATAATGATAAAAAGTTAATGCTAATTACTTCAAAGCAAACAACTCTTTTATTGCAATGGAAACTGTTTTCTTGGAAATGTATACATATAACCTTTATTGCTCATCATAAAATGGAATGAATGTTTAAGCAAGATATTGGGTATTAGAGATGTAAATTAAAATTGAAAGCAAATTGGCAGCATATGTTTTATGAATGTAAATTGCTTAAAACAGTTTGGGAAAAATTGAACATTTTACTACAAACTGTATTAATGACAAATTTTTGTTATCTAAATCTTTGATTTTGTTTAATGTTCCAACACCTAAGTATGTTCCCAGATCAAAATATTCACTTTTATGGACTTTATTAGCTATAGCACGTAAAGTAATTACTATGAAAGGGAAGAGTGAGACTTCTTCAATTAAAGAATTCAAAAATATTGCACTTAATGTTTTTCAACTGGAACTGTCTACAATCAAGATGAGAACTGATAGAATCACTTCATATTACAACTCTTGGTTAAAAGCTATAGATATACTTGAGAAACTTGAATGTAACACAATATGAAATAGAAATATAGTTTGAATGACTGATAATTGTTCTTGTTGAAGTAGACACCTTTGTAAATAGTTTTATTTTGTTTAAATTTATTATGATGTTTTTAAATTTGAGTGGCTAATCTGGTCAAATATTTATGTCTCTTTTTTCTGTTATGAATTGTAATACTTTTTTAAAATCTTAATAAAAATATTTGAGAAAAAAGAAGCATGTTTTTAAAACTCCATTAATATCAAAATATAATTTTTTGTGTTTTTGTATTGCACATACCTCTAGATTTAAGGAAGCTCAGAACAATGTTAACATGAATTTACTAAAAAGAAAGGGATTAGTATCATGGTCTGTTTATTTTGAATAAGGAAAAGCTAAGTCCCCACAATATTTAATGAAAGAATATAAGCTGGATGAATCTGCTACCCAGTTAATATTATTAATCGGTAAGAAAATAAATGAAATTGTGGATAATATGAGTGAAGAGGAACAGACCATTATTTATCTATTATATGAATATATGAATTCTGTTATTGAAGGTCGATTGGCATGTAAATGAAGCTTGTCAAGTTATATAAGTTAATTGTAAATAATAGTGATAATAATAACAATAATAATTTCATTGCAAAATTCTGGAACTTTTTAGATAGTGGTGGATTGAGTGACTCAATAGAGGGTAAGAGTAAAGCTTTGATACTTAAATCAGTTAGTCAAATGTCTTCAAGTTTATACTGGAACATTTTATGTGGAAATATATACATAGAATGTTTGTTACATCATATAAAATCTCTAAGTTTAGTATAATGACTTCTTCAGATCGTTGGAGGTGTAGTAAAGATATAAAAGTGATTGAATACAAACATTTATGGATTGTGAAAAATTACTGCATGTTTAAGGAGTTATGGTATGATAATTGTTTTTTAACTAGATCACTAATACAAATTAATGTTACATTTCCTGCATCAGTAAAAGCCAAAGAGCAAAAACACTTTTGGGCTGTCTTGGAAGTTGCCAGAAAAGTTATTACAAAAAATGGAACTAGAACTTAGCCCCTACATTCAAGGAGTTTTTAAATTTAACAAAAATACTAAGTAAAACTCTAAAAGTAATGATCAGAATAAGATCTATAAATCATAGTAAGACCTTTAACTGTTGGGATAACCTTGAAATGTTGCGATTGAAATACCAATATTCTTAAAGTATTAATTGTATAAGATTACCTTGATAAATCAGGTCTATATTAGTTTCCAAAATGTTTTTTTCAGTGAACGCCATCCTGTCGATCCCATTTCAGTGAAATTTACTTCTGTGAATCATGGAATTTATCAAGGCAAAGAAGCAAATTCCCCACAGCACAACGGAATCCACAACTAACAAAATCAAACTCACCTCCCAAACTATATATACCAAATCTGAGATTGCACTACAGTGGGGAAAAGGGCAAAGTTGTATAGTTGGCCATCTACTTCCTTGCGCTTAGTAAATTCAGTGAATCACAGAAGTGAATTTCGCTGAATAGGGGTCAGTGGAAAGGTGTTCACTGAAATAACGTTCGGCAAACTAATATAGACCCAATCAGTGTAATCCTACCACTGCATATCAATATCTGAAGTTGAATTTCTTCCTTTCTGTGTATATATTGTAATATGTTAAATCAATTAAAACATTCTTAAAAAAAGAAAATAAAAACAATAAACAATATGTATTGATACAGCAGGTGCCACATTATGTACACAGTATTTGCAATACATTAGAGTATAAAGGCTGTTACATAAAGGTGTCATGTAGGATACCATCCCATACAAAAACAAAAGGAGGGAAAGTAGAGATGGGTACATGAAGTACAGGTAATGGACCTAAGATTGCTGAGACTGACCAGCTCTGATGTACACTAACAGAGGGACAGGAAAGGTAGGTGATAATAATTTATTAAAGGTAGGTGATGTGACCTGAAGGGATGAAATTGCTTTTAATTAGATTAAAAAAAGATGTGTTTTAGTTGAGTCAGAGTCAAGATTTAAGTCTACAAACTATTTCTTTAATATTTAACAGCTTGGTCAGCCAATTGACTCACCCTGACTCACATGGGGCATCATTGTATTTGCAGACAAGGACCGATGTGTGCACGCACACACACACACACACACACACACACACACACACACACACACACACACACACACACACACACACACACACACACACTGTATAAATAGCATGCATACACCACCAGGAGTTGCCTAGTAGATAATGGTAGGACAATTAGGCACATTAATTAAGGCAGGGCATATAGAGTATCCAGATGCAGGAGCAGTCTTTAGTACTGGATAATACTGGAGCAGAAAACCAAAGCTGGTCATCTTAGGAGATTACTGGATTCATCAGATAATCAGAGGCTGCTGAAGGCAGGACTTTATATAAGGAAGGTTGTGGCCAGAAGTTCATTATGTTCAACAATGCATTCAAGTATGAATGGTTTCCTTGAGAAATATGATGCACCAAGCCTGGATCTTTCTGCTCCTCAAAAGGGAAGCCTTTGCCCTGGTTTATAAAACTGCCAGAAGTCCTGGTGGTTGAAATCTTGTAACTTATCTTTTATGAATAATTGATACGCCAGAGGCCTTGGTCTATGTGACTACTTAAGGTATTACAAGAAACTTCACAAAGCAGACATGCAAAGAAGTAAAAGTAAAATCCATAGTTTATTCCAAACAATCTGCACAGTTTCAGGTAACAACCCTTCCTCAGTGTGTTTGACAACTAATAACCATCAAACAATTTAAATAGAAACATCATTCTGACACAGCCTAATCAGATTTTCCAAATAATTTGTGGTAATTTAGACACAGATAAACCCTAAAAAACAGAAAATTAGTTTACAGAGTAAACTGATAAAAACTGTTAATTTAAAACCATATCTAAAATATACAGAAAAAGGAACACATAAAAAACTAACACATTATTTTTTTATTATTACGTCTTATTTCAACATTATCTGTTTCTTTTCACGATCGGTTTTATACTAACTGCTGTATTTAGACCAGGACTTTGATCAGCATTCAAACATATCACTCATATTCACATAATTCCAAATAATTATTCAGATTGCCGTCTCTCTTGTGCTTATGCCATATATCTCTAACTCTAAATAGGAGTCTATGGGTCACACTTTCTTCTATCGTATGTTTAGCTAGAGCATTACTGGTGATTCTTCTTGTTTAAGACTTATGTTCTATAATCCTTTCTTTTAGGTTCCTAGCACTCTTGCCAACATAAAAGGCAGGACATTCAGTACAGGTTACTAAATAAACTTTTATTTTATTTTACATTTGTTGACCGGGCTAGTCTAGCTGGATATATTTCCATTTTCAGTAGAGGCCCGAGGAGAAAAGCTCCACAGAAGTAAAACAATCTATACATACACAAAAATCAACATACATAACAATAAGACATTTAGAAATCAGGTTAGTAAAAAACAGCAAAAATCTTCAAAAATCTTCAAACTCAACTATATTTGAGGTATGTATTACAGGTGGCATGGCACTTAAATACAAATCTCTTATCAGTAATGGGATCTTTAAACTCATTATCTTCATTAATATAATTACAACATGTGCAATTATAACATGGGAATGTTCCAAATTTCAATATATATCTAGTGGGTTTAATAGATAAATGATTATAACATAACATTTGCTTCAAGTTAGGACATCTTATTAGCAAAAAAGGGTTTGTTCCTACAATGTTAGCCAATTCAGGCATAACAGTGAGTATCACCCAATTTTTCATTAAGATATCTCTTATACCAAAAAATCTCATACTGTATGTTGTAACATAACGTATCAATGGTTCTCTATTTCCACTCTCATCATTAGGAACATCTACATAGTTTTGTCCAAAATATGGTTGTGCCTCATAGTTTCTTTTATGGAAAACCTCATCCCTTACATCCTGTAATAAAACATTCTCATATCCCCATTGTTGAAATTCCTCCATCATATTATTTAACTCATCGTTACACTCACTATCATCTGTAGTTAATATACTTGTTCTTAAAAATTGACTTTTAACGATACCCTTAAATGCATACGGAGCATGCATGCTATTCCTATGGGTATATCTATGTTTATATACATCTTTCTTAAAGATATGGGTATCAGTCTGGCTGCATTCATACTTAACCAGACTAATGTCCAAATAATCAATTTTATCAAAGGAATATGTTCCAGAAAATTTCAAAAAATCAGTAGTATGATTTAAATACTAAATAAATTGTTCCAAACAAGAGCTTTTACCATCCCATATTAAAAAAAATGTCATCCACAAACCATTTGAAGAAAAGTATCCCATTGTTTTATTCAGGAGGACCAATATATATATATATATATATATATATATATATATATATATATATCTATATGTATATATGTATATATTTCCCATGTAGATACCACGATATTTGCATATGCATTAGCTATAGGTGTTCCCATAGCAACACCACTGACTTGGTGATAGACAGATTTTTGAAACATAAATACATTATTTTTAGCACAATCTCAAGTAAAGTAAAAAGCGTTTCAATTTTCCTACCATATTCGTATTTGTACATAAAAAATCACGTATGGCCTCAACCCCAAACTCTATGGGAATAACCATAAAGAGAGATTTGATGTCAAGATTGACAAACAAATCATTTATCCATATACAAATCAGAACATGCAGATAACTGGCATAAAAATTAGTATCTTGTATAGAGCTCCTTATTTTAAACAAATACTTTCTAAACACAGTTTGTAAATATCTTGGGATAGGTTCCATAACCCATCCGGTCACAGATACAATAGGTCTCATTGGTGGGTTACATATATCCCTATGTATTTTTGGTAGGCCATATATAATGGGTGTCCTTGTGCAAGTTTTTATGAGTTTATTCTATAAACTTATTTTGTGTTTTTTAAGGTTTATCTGTATGTAAATTATCACTAAAATAGGTGGAAAAATCTGATTGGGCTGTGTCAGAATGATGTTTCTATTTACATGGTGAGATGGTTATTGGTTGTCAAACACACTGAGGAAGGTTGTTACCACAAAGCTTTGTGGATTGTTTGGAATAAACTATGGATTTTATTTCTACTGCTCTGTGTGTCTGCTTTGTGGAGTTTCTTCTTGTTGTACTTTGCTTATTCTCCTATACATTTTACCATAATGCTGGTTTGGTTCATTTTGTTTTGTACTACTTAAGGTATTGCCAGAGATACTTTTTACGCAAAGACTTTTGTTTGCTGGAGACTGTTATTTTCCAGACTCTGTAACAGTGCACCAAACATTTTGTTTAGCAGAAACTGTCACTTTCCAGGAACTGTAGTGGTGTGACAATGACTTTGCTTTATCTGCCAGACATGTTTTATTTTATAATTCATATGGATTGCTCATTGAAACTTTTCATTTGTTTGATTCATCTACTGGTTACTTATCTAAAGGTTGTACACTAAAACAACCTTTACTGTTTCCTAGTTGGAGGTCTGTCAAAGATAACTTTGTATAAATTTCTTTGTTTACATACATACATGCTGAATCTAGTTTTCACTAATATGGAAGCCTACTGCACTCACCCTAGTCATCTTCAGTGGGTTCCTGTCAGAAGAATGAAGATGCATTATGTCAAATGCATCTTTGTTGAACTGTAAATGTCGAAAATGCAAAATTATGAAGCGACTTTTAAGCAAATTCTTTCCCTGGGAAAGAAGACGCTTGGCCACTTCTGTCACTTTGCAGTTTTCATCACTGTAGTATGATCTTGGAGTTGGTATATTTAAGTAGGGTGTGTGTGTGTGGGGGGGGGGGTAAAGCCCCCCCCACTTAAAATAGTGTTTAGTGTGTTTTTTTTTTTAATTTTTTAAATTTTTTTGGGAACAGCAAATTTTTTCCATGGGAAAAAAATTGCTGTTCTGGCTGTTCACTCTTTTTTGTTTTCATTCTTTTGTGGTCTATATAACAGCGTTCGATCTTTTGATTGTTTGCTGTTATAACATAGACCCTCTTTGGTATGGTCAGACTATAAAACAGTCTCTTTGAAGTAAAAGTTAGATGTAGAACTACTCTAAGGCTAACTTCCTACTGAGTGATGACCTGGCAAAATAGCAAGCCCACCTTAAACCCTGAGATCACTGCTGCCTATACAGAACTGTTCACAGAATTTATTTATTTATTTATCTATATGCCCCATACGAGATTATTAACAGCTGTGTACCAGGAATAAGTACAGACAGAACTAACTCAAAAAACAAGCCACATCAGTAGAATCACAACATCAATAGGTTGTATAAGAGATGGAAGAAAATTGTTGAACCAGTTAAGAAATGTAGAGCCCAGGAGGGCAATTTCAAAGGCGATGCATAATTGTGTGCAGCCTTCATTGTTAATGAAGCCACCTTCATTGTGCCAAACATACCGGCAGACAAATTCAGCTCTAACTTTACCCTTTTCTCCCCTTAGCCGTCCCTCAGGAAATACCATCAAATGTAGCTCCCTAATAATCACTAGTGAACAGATCCTCAATACCCTCTCTAAGGCCAAGATGACTGCATCGATGGGCCCCTGATATTATCCCAGGCTGCCTTCTAAATAGCACAAAGCATGACCCATCAGGCCATCTGGAATCACTATTTCACCACAGCCTCCAAACAGGCTTTGTCCCTCAGCAATGGAGAATGGCAATGATTATCCTTCTGCACAGACACCTATTAAGCCTAGAAACTACAGCCCCAAATGTTTTACTAGTCTCATATGCAAAGTCATGGAAATAATTACCATGGAAATGATCACTAATGACATAGGAAACATCTGAACACTGGACCCAAAACAGTTTGGCTCTGTCAAGGGTATGTCATGCCCACTCAACCTGTTGGATGTCTTTGAGACAGTCATCAAAGCAATGGATAAAGGCAAAATAGCTTGCTCTGCCTACCTTGACCTGGCAAAGGCATATGACACAAAAGTTCCACTACATGTCAAGTGACATCCTTGCCACCCTGAAGGTAAACCTAGATAACCGGATGGGTAGCCACAGATTCTGTCCTGGTCTTATCTAGTTTTGCCCTCCTTGAAGGTTGAGGGAAATGTTGAATAGGATTTTTTTTGGCTAGGCTTGAAACAGTCTGCAGACCAATTGCCTAGTACTTATCTATAAATCTATGAACCTATACCTCACTCAGGCATTGCTGACAAGCTCAGGAGGTTAGACATAAATCCTTATGTCACTCAGAGGAAAGCCAGCTGGCTCACAGACAGGACCCCGGAGATTAGAACTGGGGAGCACACCTCTACAAAGAGTCCAGTCATACTGGGACCTCTCCTTTTTGGCATCCATGTCTCTGAAAGGCAACACCAAGGGCTTCTGGCTGACTAAATTTGCAGATGATTACAAATTAGAAGCAGTCATAGCACCCCCCCCTACTAACACTAATGTTTTCCAAGAAGGGCTGAAACAGACAAATAGTTGGTTTCAGAGCCGTGGACTAAAACTAAATGCTAAGAATGCTTAATCGTATCCTTTGGGAAGCAAGTGACCCCAGGAAGCTGCCATATTGATAACACACTTGTAAGACTCGACCCAGTAGTCAGGGACTTAGCGATGCACATATTCAGTAATCTAGCCCTTTATCATCATATGTCTGTGGTAATCAACCAAAGGTACAGGACGGCACAACGACTTCCCAGCTGGAACAGGTCACAATTTATTGAAAGAATAGAATAGAATGATACAACACAATAAATCTAGGATGGACTCAATATTGACAAGAGTTAAGCGCTTTCATCTGTCTTACGCAGACTTCATCAGAACTACCATTTTTTCTCCAATTTCACTTTTATACTCAATTTTGGCGCCAAAAACTTTTTGAAATTTAAAGAGGTCCTACCTTGTCTAACAAAGCTTATTAAACACATTTGATAAAATTACATATATATATATATATAAGAATACTATACTGAAACAATTGAAATCTGTGTATTTACACTACTAATACCATCTATTGAACGTATGTATACACACACTATGTACTTGTTACAAATCAATTACACATTTCTACCTCATACTTAAAATTAAAAATATCATATAAATATAATATAAATATACAATTAATAAATACTTGAGCTAAAAGAAACATAAATACTTATAGTGTAATATAATATAAATACATGTGTGACAATACATTTGTGAAAAACTCTATACCAGGCTTAAAAACAGTTTAATACTAATAAAGTCATTTATGCCTGGTGACCTAACAGCGTCCGTGAAAATTTGCCATTTGCTCTCCTTTTTGGCTAACTTACCCTTCACATTACCACCCCTTGTTGTCATCTCAACCTGATCTATTATAGTGAATATAGGTGCTGTCCTGTACCTTTGGTTGATTTACGTTGTTGTTCCTTCAAATTATACGCTTATGTCTGTGGTAATGAGGAAATCATTATATGTTGTGCAACTTATAAACAAATGTATAGCATCTTGGTTCAAGGAGGTCATTGTTCCACTGTATTCAACACTCATCATACTTATCACTGAGTGCAATGCCCCCTTCAGTATGTTCCTAGCCATGCACATCCACCAACTGGAGCTCCACAGAAACCTTTCATTAAAAGAATACAGGGTGTGTATAACATGTCATGTGCAGATTGCCTCAAAGCCTTATCCCTGTATTTGTCTCATACAGGCTGTTGAACAGAGGGGGACAAACCTCTCAATCTCTTAGAGCAAGAAATCTGGACAAAGCCATAAATAGTTGGGGGCCAAAGGGCCAAAAATAGGGACTTTTTAAAATATTGTTCTTAGAAAGTTGATAGACTAACAGGCTTTGAATTAGCATGCATTTTATGAAGGATAAGGACCTTGAAACTCAAATGTCTGTCATTACATTATGACTTAAATCCGCAATGGTTTGCTATTGATTTGCCAGAAAACCACAGTTTTAAGAGAAACAGACCAAATATATGACACAAAAATCTGGACATTTGAAAAGTATGGAGGAGGAACTACACCTGGCTTATAAGGCATCTTTAGACAACACTCTAATTGTCCTTCTGCATATCATCAAAACAAACAGTACCATAATTACTAATTCTATAGACTTAGACCTTGCCTATACTATAAATAGGACCTGCTGGAAAAACAGGTGTTCATCCCAGAGACTATGTCTTTTCTGGAACAGAATCTTGAGCCACATGAAGCAGAATTCCTCCCTAACCCAATTCAAGTGTAATTTGAACACTAAATGGAGAACTGGAAAGTCAACCCTGGTTTGGCACATGTGTCTCTAATGGACACAGACCCTGGTTTGGCACATATGTCTCTAATGGACACAGACAGCCTATAAATGATTCATTTCCCAGATTCCTGCTGGTAAATGTTTCATCTCCCAAGCCCCTGCTTACGCTACCAAGGGCACAAGAACTTGTCAGAGATTTGGGATACATGGCTAGGCCCCATGGGTCATTAACTTGGTATACACCGATGAACCTATGAATATGCGGTTACACGTCAGAATCTCGAATTACTGAAATCCAGAATTTTAGTAATTCGAGACCATGAAGCCTAAAACCAGAATGCCGAAAGTGCATAAGAGCAAATTTGAATATCTCGAATCCCCGTTTATGCATTTCTGGTGCGTCATGTGTAGTGTTATGGTGCCTGAATTTGCAGATGAGTGAGTGTTAGTGTGTGTTTTTGTACGTTGTATGTGTGGGTAAGGGTAGGGAGGTGTAAGTGTGAGTGTGAGTGTTGGATTTGTTGGTGTTTGTGTATGTGTGATGTGTATTTGTGTGCGAGTGAGTGGAGGATGCTGTGGTGTGAGGTTTTTTTTTTTATGTTATGTGTAACCTCGGAGTTGGTATATATAAGTAGGGGGAGGTGTGGGGGGTGCAGGGGGACTTGCCTCCCTGCTTATCTGTAGTGTAGGGTTGGGTGGTTTGTGTGCTGTGGGTGGAATGCTGTGTGTGCGTTATGTGCTGAATGATGTATGTATGTTCATGATTGTGTGATTTGGGATTCTGGGTTTCGGTTTTGTGAATGGTTTGACTTTATAGTCTCGGGTTACTGAAATTCAGGATTTCAATAATTCGAGATTATGAAGTGAAACCGAATATGCATATATACATCAACATAAGCTCTATAGGAAAAAGCCATTGAAGAAGCCACTCCGTAATGTACAGTAATGAACTATACAGCAGAATTCTTCTCCAAAAATGTAATACATATATACATACAAATAATTTGGACACAAGCAGTAAAGCCCTTCCAGCCTGCTACAATACCAAAGCAGTCGTCATCATAATAAATGATCAGGCTGTTTTTTTTTTTTGTTTTTTTTTAATAAATACCACAAAAGCAGTAGGAAAGTAAAATAAAATATTACAATACAATATTTAACTACTCTGTAAGGTTCCTGCTACATTGTGCAAACTATAGCTGACTTGCACTTTGTGGGTTGCCTCTCCTGGAAATATTTTTTTTCAACATGTTGATGTCATCATAGACAGCTCTACCACCCTCTTCTATTATCAGTACAAGCCAAAATGAGGGGGATAGGCAGGAGGGATAGTTGAACAGAGGGAAACAGACAACACATATATATTGTTGTGGTAAGTAAATACCTTTTTTGTATCTGATGCTGTTTTTTCCATCTGGCTTCAACCTGTGAGACAGATTCCCCAGACTCGTATCATCCCAGGGAGGTCCTAGGAGAGAAAATTCCACAAAACGGTGGAACCAAATGAGGTACTGGAACTGGACTGCACATCCAAGTTGTAATGAGAGAAAAAACTGAGTATTAGTCCAAACAGCAGCAGTACAAATGTCATCAATAGAAGCTCTATAGGAAAAAGCCATTGAAGAAGCCACTCCGTAATGTACAGTAATGAACTATCCAGCAGACTTATTTTCCAAAAATTTAAACAATTGTTAATATGAGGAGCTTTGCACCTCAGAAATGCCCTTATTTAAATTAACTATGTGGTTATACAGCTGAGACCTACACACACTCAAATGCTAATTGTATATTTGGTGTGTGTGTATGTGTGTAGACCTTATTTAGTGCAGTTCTTGTCCACTCTATTCTTTCTCCACAATCTGAGGCACTGGACAAATGTCTGGGTCTGAAATTGTTTCTGCCTCTTAAATTCACTACAAACCCCCATCATTTTGTCATATTTGGGGCTAATACTATGGTGCTGTGGCAAGCACTTTTTAATCATCTCATGCCAATTTAAGACATTTCTTCATTATTTCCTGTACAGACTGTCTTTGTGACTCTGGCACTCTGCAAGGCACCAGCTTAACCTTTTCTCCTGGAATTGTAAGAATATAATATCAATTCAAATTTGATGTACCAGGAAGATCTAAAACATTAACTTGTTCCTTAACAAAAACCCTTCTTAATTTTCTGGTTTAGAGAGTGTATAAACTACCAGAAATGGAGTTGTAGGGGTCAGTTTTCTTTGCTTATCATAAGTGCCAGTCTCTGTGCTAAACTAGATGCAGCGGTTTGCACTTCTGTCCATGTCCGTGGTTTCAGAAGGTTGATGTGGTACATCTGTCCTGATTTTCTCTTACTGCTTTGTCTGTTTCTGTAGTTTACCTTATTTTATTTCAAAAGCACCTTGCCATTTAGCCAACAATCTATTTTCTGTCAAGCGGATTAAAACTACTACCCTGCCTCCAGCTTTAAATTCATTGGTATTTGCATTTTTCATTATACACATGTTGCTGTGTAGCTCTTTCATGTGTTTACAGACTATTGTCATTACCTCGTTCAGCCTATCTTGCATGCACAGACAGTGGTCTATGACACTTTCAATTTTTTTTTCTTCTTTCCAAATCTTTCTTGCAATATTTAACAATTTATGAGGGTTTATCCCATATCATAACTCAAATGGACTGAACCCTGTCAAGGCTTGCAACAACTCTCTAATGCTAAACAGAAGTAAAGTATTAAGTGGTCTTTTTTGTCATTTTCTACAATAACTTTTTTCATCATCACCTTTTATGCTCAGTTAACTCATATTAACACCTAGACTAAATGGAATTTTACACCCCTCAACACCTAATGATTGCCTAGCTTTCATCTAAGCTACTTTCCTGAAAATGCAGTTTTGCAACCTGTAAAAGTATTTCAAAAAACTATAAAAGTTACAAAAAAAAAAAAAGTTAAAATACAAAAGTTCTTCAGCACATACTCCTCTTCAGAATGGTGATATTAATATGCCAGCCAGAAGTAATGGCGTTTTTATATTGATATTTATATTGACGTTGGGGCAACGGTTAGGCAGAATGGTTAAGGTCTTTACCTTACAGAGGAAAAGTACAGGGTTTTATTCTGACCTTGGATTATTGGCTAGACAGTTAGGCTGGTAGTCACCTATGAATAATAAATCAAATAACATATAAATAACATTATTATAATTATACAGACAACTATTAATATCTGTCTAAACATGGTAGATAGACCCCAACCATTGGTGTGACTTTTGTTCATGTAGAAGGGATGAAATGGCTAAATACTGGAAAAATGTATCCTCACCCAGATCCTATCACATTTCCTCTCCAACAATCTTCTTGCTGAAACTCAACACGGATTCCACCCCAGTCATAGCACTACCACTGCACTCATCCATTTTAGTAACCTAGTAAATATGCAATGCAACAATGCCAACTAGTGTCTGCACTATCAAAGGTGTTTGATATAGTCTTCCATACAAACTTCTAACATCACTCTCAGAATTAAAACTAACTACCCCCACTCTATTATGGTTTCAATACTACCTCTCCCAACTCCAACAAACTGTTCAATGGAAAAATTCCCTTTCCCCCCTACTTCCTGTAAAACTAGGAGTACCCCAAGGATCAATCCTAGGACTCCCACTTTTCACTATATTTACAAACAATCTTCACAAAGCCACCCCTCTAGCAAACCTGATCCAATATGCTGATGACTCCGTCTTAATCTGCTCTGCCCTCACCCTCCAACAACTTTACATCGAGACCCAAGAAGCCTTTACATCCATCAAAACCTTGCTAACAAACTCCCAACTAATACTAAATCCTAAAAAGACCCAACTTATGCTCTTCCATCCTTCCAAAGCAGCAGTACATACTCCCCCGTTCTCTATTTTTATCCCCCCCATCACACAAACCAAATTTCTAGGGGTCATTATTGACAATAATGTGAAATTTAACAAACACATAGCTCATGCAATAACTAAAGTCAACAAAATACTAGGTACTCTTAACAGATATAAAAACTTCCTAACCAGCAACGGTAAAGTTACCCTAGCTCATACCCATCTTCTCTCTACCTTACTGTATGCTTCTCCTGTTCTAATTAATCTAAACAACAGTGATTTAAACAAGCTATGAGTATGCTACAACAAAATAGCAAAATTCCCCACAGCTTTCCTGGCTGAAACTCCCAAACACCTTAGCTCTAAACCAGCGTCTTCTAGTTCACAAATACTGTACCAACCTGACAAAACTTCAGCCTTACAAGACCTGATCACCCTCTTCTCCAATAATTGAGAACTTAGATCCACTAACAAGGCACTAATCGCAATCTCCAAAAGCCATTACAGCTCTGGTGACTCCCTGTATTCTAGCAACATTGCCAAGACTTGAAACTCCCTACCACTACAAATCAGGGTACAACCTAACAAAACCATCTTCAAAAACAGTTTATTTCCCGCCTAAACAACTCCTGGACATGCAACTGCCTAGCACCTGGCTGACATATTCTAACTCCTTTCCCCTACCCACTATCCAACCTCTTTAAAACTCCCACAGATGCACTATATATTACCACACGTTACTTGTAACTGCCTAACACCTGGCTGACATATTCTAACTCCTTTCCCCTACCCACTATCCAACCTCTTTAAAACTCCCACAGATGCACTATATATTATCACATGTTACTTGTAACTGCCTAGCACCTGGCTGACATATTCTAACTCCTTTCCCCTAGCCAACATCCAACCACCTCTTTAGAACTCCCACAGATGCACTATATATTATCACACGTTACTTGTAACTGCCTAGCACCTGGCTGATATATTCTAACACCTTTCCCCTACCCAACATCCATCCTCTTCTTTAATACTCTCACAGATGCACTATATCTTATCACATATTACTTACCAACTCACTGCTGCCTGCTCCCCACTGTCCCATCAATACCCACTAACTCTCCCCTAGACTAAGTTGAAAAGCTTTCCCTAAAAATATCAATGAACCTTGTCTGTATTCTCCTCCTTTGATAAACTGTCTAGTAGTTTTAGTTTTTCCTTTCTTGTCTTATCTTCACTACATCTTCAAGATTATCTCTACTTAACATACTATATGAACAGCAATCATATGTTGCTACCTGCTCAACTTTTAATTGTATGTCTAAACCACTATGCTTATGTAAATATCTTATGCAAGCATGTTATTATCTGCTATATTTTATAACTGTATGTCTAAACCACAATCCTTATGTAAATATCATATGTATAGTATGTTAGCAATTGTTCTAGAGCTTTTCTGCCCGGGCCTCCACTGAAAATGGACAGCTCTATCCAGTCGGACCTCCCCAGTAAACAAATGTAAAATAAATAAATAAATAAAGGGATCTTCAGTTTACTGCAAAGCAGTTTTGTAGATGTCACTCAGTTTTGAGATGTTTGTATAATTATGCTTTGTACCCATGTTTTTATATTTAATGGACAAATCCATCCATCCATCCATCCATGCATCCATCCATCCATCCATAACCTTTTTTCCCCAGTTTTGCACATGGGTTCAGGGTGTCACTTCATCACTGACAATCAACTAGAGGCAAGTTTCTCACCACCAGGTGGCTAGACCTGCCATGGCTGTTCTTCCATATCACACATTTGCATATACACTCACACCTATGGCCAATTTAGAGTGTCCAGTCCACCTACTTCATGTCTTTGGAATGTGGGAGGAAACCAGAGCATCAGACAAAATCCATGCAAGCAGAGGGAGGACATGCAGACTTCACACAGAAGGCACCTCAGTCAAGAATTGAACCGAGGAACTATTACTGTAAGGCAAAAATGCTATTTGTAAATATATTCAAAGCAGTACAAGTTAGACTTGAAATATGAGTGCGGAGGTTTTCCAGCATTGTGTATGCTTTCATGTGATTCCATGGAGTATCATATACATTCCTTCTGGTTCCTTCCTATTATAAAGAGCTTTATTTCAAAATATACAGCAATACTTTTCCAGGTATACAACACAGTAAATCCTAGACTAACAGACCACACATATTTGTTAATAGAGTAGCTTATGTAAGTTGTGGTTCTCCTAAATATTTCCCACCACAGATATTGCTTCTCTTGATTCCCATTTCCAGTCACCCATCGACCGGTACTTGTTTCCACACTTTCTTGATTCAAGTTCCCAGTCACCCATCGACCGGTACTTGTTTCCACACTTTCTTGATTGCCATTCCCAGTCACCCATCGACTGGTACTTGTTTCCACACTTTCTTGATTCCCGTTCCCAGTCACCCATCGACCGGTACTTGTTTCCACACTTTCTTGATTCCCGTTCCCAGTCACCCAGCGACCGGTACTTGTTTCCACACTTTCTTGATTCCCGTTCCCAGTCACCCATCGACCGGTACTTGTTTCCACACTTTCTTGATTCCCGTTCCCAGTCACCCATCGACCGGTACTTGTTTCCACACTTTCTTGATTCCCGTTCCCAGTCACCCATCAACCGGTACTTGTTTCCACACTTTCTTGATTCAAGTTCCCAGTCACCCATCGACCGGTACTTGTTTCCACACTTTCTTGATTCCCATTCCCAGTCACCCAGCGACCGGTAATTGTTCCCACACTTCCATGATTCAAGTTCCCAGTCACCCATCGACTGGAACTTGTTCCCACATTTCCTTGATTCCCGTTCCCAGTCACCCATCGATCGGTACTTGTTCACACACTTCCTTGATTCCAGTTCCCAGTCACCCATCGATCGGTACTTGTTCACACACTTCCTTGATTCCCGTTCCCAGTCACCCAGTGACCGGTACTTGTTCACACACTTCCTTGATTCCCGTTCCCAGTCATCCAGCGACCGGTACTTGTTCACACACTTCCTTGATTCCCATTTCCAGTCACCCAGCGACCGTTACTTGTTCCCACACTTTCTTGATTCCCGTTCCCAGTCACCCATCGACCGGTACTTGTTCCCACACTTTCTTGATTCCCGTTCCCAGTCACCCATCGACCGGTACTTGTTCCCACACTTTCTTGATTCCCGTTCCCAGTCACCCATCAACCGGTACTTGTTTCCACACTTTCTTGATTCCCATTCCCAGTCACCCATCGACCGGTACTTGTTTCCACACTTCCTTGATTCAAGTTCCCAGTCACCCATCGACCGGTACTTGTTCCCACAATTCCTTTGTCCCTGTATCTTTTACTTATTTTCCTTTTTTTTTATTCATTTATAGTGACAATATACTCTTTGATTTGTGGTATTTTTTTTTCAATTTACCATAACCTTGCTATCACCTTCTTAGATACCAGGATTATCAGGTTTACTAATCTATTTACATTCTTTAGCATCTTGAATATCCCCAACCAACCCAAAACATTTTCTTTTTTTAAGTTGCCAGTTCATGCTTGCTTCCAGTCTGTGATATTTAGGATTACTTTACACAAACAAAAAACAGTGACTCCAAAAAGATTGCAGGCAAAAAATACCATTAAAGAGCACAAAACATCCAGAAGAAGTCCTTGGTTAATTCCATGTAAGATGAAAGTGGTTAACTGAGTTAGTAAATGTGTGTTGTAACATATATTTCAGACATGACCTATGGTCTGTGAGCAGTCCATGGAACCTTTGCATGGCATTTGTTTATATTGCTCTACACATATAAAAACAGGTAATCTAATAACCTTGCTTTTATATGAATAAAGTAACCATAACTGCTTAAATTTGTTGTGTTTCTAATGAGGTCATGATGTCCTGTAGATATTGTATGAAGGTGTTTAGTCCTGTATGCACCATATGGCACTATGCGCAAGAAACACTAAAGGCATGCATGGGTTAAAACACTCCCCTAATACTTCCATCTGGAGATGGTGCACTGAGAGTTAGAATGAAGTCCTGTGGTCCCTGAGTATTTTATTGGAAAGCCACAACTTCTAGTACACTGAAAAATAATGACAATTCCCTAATTATGAATTTATCAGTAGCCTTACATAGAGGGATGCTTATGACCATTAGTTGTGTCAGTGGCACAAGCAATAGCATCAGTCCCTTTGCTGCAGAAGGCTATGGGTTCAATCCCACACCAGGTAGATTGATTGCTGACAATGTTCAATATATATTTTTTTCGGGGTTTAACATTTTTAGAGTGATTATTGCAGTCTATGAGCATTAAGGATGGTTCATGTAAACTTTTACATCCGTTCATTTTTGGTTAGATCTATTTTAATGTTGGAACAACAACAGTTAATGTTTTTAATTATGCAGTATAAACAAGTAAATTCTTAGTTTTAGAAATGCGTAAATCTATATATTTAGATTTATATGCAACTTGTATTGGTTTTAATACTTGTTGCATCTAAGCGATGTAAGAGATGCAACATATTTTTGCAACACTGCTTATATTTGGTGTAGGGTATCATTAATATTATTATTGGTTAATATAATGAGCCAATTATTCAATTAATTTAATTTACATTGTATATATGAGGATGGCATTCTTTAAGCATTGTTGTTCTGAAGAAGCTTTGTATTCAACAAAGGGAAAGCGCGCTCAACAGTTATTCATTCCATTTTTGTTTCTTGGGGCCGAAATGGCTTACACTTTTATTAGAATAAAGAAGAGTTTTGAACATTGGTTGCTGGTTCCTTCACCCGTTTTTTACCTTGGATTTGGTTTTTATTGGATTTAAATATGTCTTTAATTTTTTCCTAATTTGTTTCATAAAGTCTCTGCTCTTTCACAAAGCAGTCTCTATAATTTATTTCTAGATCTTGAAAGCAGCTGTACATAGTCTACCATATTTTTCTTTTTCTGATTTTCTTTCATATTTCTGCCATTTAAAAAAAGCTTATATTTTTCTTAGAAACAAAGCCACCAATCAGACCATTTTTATAAAGTGCCCTTGTAGTAATGTGAACTTTCCATAAATTTGTTATTATTCTCTTTCTGTTTTCATCCCATACTCTCTCATTTATCATTGTTTATATCTTTCCCACTCTGCTACACTCCTTATTCTTTTTATTTCTATCCATATGGCTAAAATATCTGAAAAAACTGTTATAATTGTCTCTCCTTTAGCATTCTTTAATTCTTCCAATAAAATGAAGTATCTGTTTCAGTTTTATATGCACCCCATCCATATGTCCACGAATTATTGTTCCAAATTTTTAACTTGGCACATTTTATAACTTTTAACATTTTTTCACATCATTCCCTTTGTTTTTTTTCTTTTTCCTCTCAAATCACAATTGAAATCACCTATCAATATAATATAATATTAACATTTATAAAAATGTAATGTCAAATTTTATTGAATATATATTCCCTTGCTTTGTTTGTGACATAGGCATATAATGCTATAATTCTAAACACCTAGTTATTCCATCATGTCTAAAATAGTTATCCTTCCCATTATTACCCATTTAATATGTAATACTTTTACTGACATGTTACAAAGAATCACTATTCTGGGACATTATTTATTGCCCAAGTTCCAGATTGTATCCCCTCTTCAAAGCTTTTCTTTTTATACTATTTCTTCCTTTGTCAAGAATCTCACATCTTCTAATATTATTTCCTCCACATAACACTTACTAGAGCATGTCAAAAATCTTATCCTTCTAAGTGTATTTTAATACTATTTCCATTTACTGAAAGTACCCTAAAATTGTCACAATTTATTTGCTTTAATTTCTTAGATATGGCAACTTTCTTAAAATGGATTCAACATGGATTTTATTATCCATTTTCTTTTTTTTTCTCTCTTATACTTATCCCTTTAATTTTTTTCATCTCAATAGAAGTCTTTTTTCCCTTTTACTATTTTTTAGTTTAAATCTTCCTCATCACTTATTTCAGAACCTTCCTCTATATTTTAATTATATCTTAATATTTGTTTCTATCTTGTTCTTTCTTTTCTGCATTTTCTTTATCTTCTGTTTCCACTGTTTAATCTCTTTGCACATTTTCTTCGCCTTTGTTTTCTTCTTCTTTTTCATCCTTTTACTCTATTTTATACCCCATCCATAATTGCCTATTTTTTCTAAAGTTATAAAATTTCAGTTCACATCTTCTTGTGTAATGACCAGTTTCCCCATAGCATTTCCTTTTATCGCAGTTACTTATCAAATGATCATCCTCCCCACAGAAAAAGAAGTACATCTTTGGCTGTCCCCAATGTTTTACAACACCATTATTTACTTCTACATTTATCACACTAGGAATATATACTTTTTTCTTTTTCTGTGTTCAGCACAATATGACAATCCCCTCCACCAGTCCATAAGCCTCTGTTATCATAAAGTTTAGTAATGTCTATAATATCTTTACATAATAAACTTAAATGTCTCTTCAAAGTCTCTTTTTTCAATTTCAGTTTGAAATTCAACACGCATTTTCTTTTTTGTTTCCCTATGAAATTCTTTAAAATCACATACAGGCTCTGTGGATTCCAGTTCATTTTTCTTTCATACTCTCCCCCAAGAAATTCCAAAGCAGAACCGGTCTCAAATATAATGTCACGAAACGTCTCCTTTTGAATAAGAATAAAAGCTCATATCTGTTGAGCCTTCACACTTAATGGTACCAGCACATTGCCTCATTTAACATAATTGTAATTGTCCATTTCCGTTTCTTCTTTATTTTGAATTCTCACTATAGATTTCTTTTGATTGTTTACCTCTTTTTTCTGCTCCTCTCTCATTTCCTACTCTGCATGTTCCTTTACTGTCTCTGTATACAGTTTTCATTTCTGGACTCTTTCCTTTAGAATAGATTCAGATTCTTCAGTTTGTATTTTATTCATAATGTTCCCCCATGAAACATCCTTCCCACTCACCTGCTGCATTATTTCAGTCAACATATCATCCTGCAACCCCCTGCCCTCAAATGGAAGAATGTAATTATGCATTCATCATTTTGCGATTTGTTTATTTCAGAATCAGCAAACAGCTTTTTCCAAAACAATTCCTCCATATCCTACACTGACGCCAAAACAGCACCAGTGTTTGCCTCTGTGCTTTCTGCCATATTGGTCATCTTTGAGTGATGTTCTTCCATGTGCCACTGTGCTAAAACAGAACAATCATCTGATAATAAGCAGGGAAAATTCCCCGATACACTAGCAAAATTTCTCCTAGTAGTATAATTACTGCATTGGGTTTTCACTTAAAAGAGGCTACTAGCCTAGTAGGATTAACCTGGTCAACAAAGGATAAATAAAACTCATTTTCAAAGCTATAGATTTAGCATTACATAGTGGGATACTTATGACCATTTCCCAAGACATAGATTTAGCATGAGCCTGCATAGTGGGATACTTATGACCATTTCCCTACCTATAGATTTAGCATGAACCTACATAGTGGGAACCTTCAGTGCACTTAGTTGTACAGTCCAAAAGAACTATAATACATTGATACTCATTGTTGGAGTTTACCAGTGACCCAACTATATTCACAGTAATACATTCAAATGGCACCTCTTTCATATGCATTGGAATGAAAGCATTTTTAAAGTCAGGCCATTGGGCTTTTGTCTGGCATTCAAGTCATCCAGGACAAGAAATTTCAACTTCTTTCATTATTCCTGGCTAGTAAAGCTGTGCTAAAATCTTTGTCTTATTGTTACCAGTTTTGACGTATTTCCCAGTATTTGGTTAATGTCATCACTAGGTTCCTGGAAGATTTGGGCACCAACAGTTTCTGTCCTACTTCGTCTTCTTCTCTCTCTCTCTCTCTCTCTCTCTCTCTGTCTCCTTATTTACTATATAGAACAAGTTATTTTGTAACTCATAGTATACATTACAGTAGATGTAAGAACATATTGTTTGGTTTCTTCTCCTACATCCATAGCAATAGTTTACTCTGCTCTGCTCAAAGTACCAGCTTACCACTGTGCCTTTGAAGGTCAGCCTGCCATTAAGTATTTATTTATTTATTTTAATTGTATTTTACATTTGTTAACCGGGTAATCGAACTGGTCCAAGGACATGAAGGCAAAGACATCAGTCAAGCAGAGGATGCTACAAAGTCAACTAACAAGAGTATTTGGAACAGAAATGCAATGCATAGAATCAATCTGATATTGTAACAAACATAAATACATCTATTAACATGTAAAACACTGAGCTTCTAATGTGCAACAGTATGCATGCAGGTAGCATAGTAGATAACAGAAACAAACTAAAATTAACTCAAATTAAATGGAGATTTAGGCTTCTAACTTCTCAGACAGAATGTTAGAGCAGTTACATCTGTTTCCTTTTACAAGGTGAGACTTCAGAGACTTTCTGAATGACTGAAGTTGATTGATTATCCTAATCTGTTCTGGGGTGATATTCCAACTGGGCAGTACAATTTTGGAGATTTTTTTGGAAATTTACCCTTTAAATGGCAGCCTTACTAACCTAATGGAATTCTTATCCCTAAGAAAGTAGCTTTGATTTCTGATGTTAAACTTGTTAAGAAGAGAGGAGAATTTATCTGTCATGAAGAATTTTGAATGCTAGATTACTGAGGAGAAAAAATGCCCTAGCTGATACAGGAAGACCCTTCTTTGTGTTTACTGAAGGACAACAATGCACTCTGTGGCCAGCAAGATTTATACATTTAAGAATTTTTATTTTCAACAGATTGAAGTAATAAGGTATTTTAAGTAAAGCAGACATCAATAATTTGGAGGTCATATTTAATCCTGAGCAGAAGGATATTTTACTACTTTAAATCTAGCTCCCGTTGTTAATAAATCTGAAATTTTGTAAGACAGTTTTAGTTGATTTAAAACTTTATTACCTTGAGACTCAGTGGGTCTAGTAAAGGATCAGTGTATTACTAGTGTGATGCTTAAGCATTTTTTCTGTTTTGTGACAGGAATGTGTTTTCCTGGTGGATTGTTTACAACGATACTATAGGCATTACTAAACTTCTGAATTGAATCAAATAACTTTGCTGCAGGTTAGGTTGCACTGACTGTGAGTTTGTTGGTATGGAGCCAGGTCCATACATTTTTGAGATCTGTGAGTAGGGAGAGTGGTTTCACTGGCTTTTGCAAGGACTTTATTGTCAGCACACAGGATGTAGTTTGAGGCAGATTTAAAGAGAGGTCATTTAAAAAGAGAGAGGAAAAAGAAAAGAAGGGGGTCTGAGGACAGAACATTGAGGTGCCCCTTTATGTATGTTTCCTGTTGTGGAAAATACATCAGGGTTAAGTAATCCGAGGGTGTGCTCAGGGTTCCCTATTACATCCTCAAAGACGCACTTACCCAAATACATAAATGCCGACACGTCTTCATCGAACTGCATAAACATTGATCGTCCTGAAGTGCAAAATCGGAAACGTCGACTCGTCATGGTTGGCCCTTCGATGGTATAGCTCTATAAGGTAAGTGTGCAATAGTTATGGACCTTAGGGTTAGGGTGCAGGTTAAGGTAACTGCATAGATGGTAATGTATGTGAGAGTTAGTGTAGGGTTAGATGTAGGGTTGTGTTAAGTGTGTGTGTGTGGATTATTTATTTTGTTTAGGTATAGCTTGTTAAGCTAAGTGTGTGATAGTTACGTACCTTAGGGTTAGGGTGCGGGTTAAGGTAAGTGCATAAATGGTGGTATATGCAGGATTTAGTGTAGGGTTAGAAGTAGGGTTTAGTTAAGGGTTAGAAGTAGGGTTTTAGTTAGTGTGTGCATGTGTTTATTTAGTTTGTTTGGGTAGGTTGTATGTAGCGAGCGGTGGCATGGGACAAGTATGACAGTTCGAGCTTTTGAATTTCGTGGTTTAGGGCATTTGGTGTAGTCATGGTTTGCGGAATATGTGTCAGCGTTTATGTATTCAGTTACTAGGGCTTTCGAGCTTTCAATATAGACCTGTGGTCAGAATGGTAGCTGCAGTGCTACAGAACCCAATTTAGCTCATTTCTGGAGGAACATGGAATGTGTCAAAAACCTTTTTTGATGTCCAAAAAGATTGCACCAGTAAGCTTACCCTGGCCAGTGTTGGTGTATATATATATATTCAGTCAAGGTGTAGATAGTTGTGAGGGTGGTATAGTTGAGGTAGAAAGTATAGGTATTATGAGAGAATGTTATATTGTTATACATTTTAGCATCTATGCATAGACAATCTTTTCTAGAATTTCTGTTAGAGGACAAAGGTTAGCTAATGGTCAAAAGTAATTTGCGGCAGTAGGAGAGGACATTTTGGTCTAAGATGACTACATATTAGAAACTGGGTGGTCGAGTACTAGTAGTGAGGGTGATGTTAATAAGATGAGTTAGGGTTTGCAGAGTGTTTTGATGCCTAATTTCAACATCTTGAGATTGATGGTATGGAAACTGAAGTTGTAGCCATCCTGAATGTGTGCTGCTAACATTTCTATTTCTTTCTATCAGATTGATTTGAAATGAAATGGGGAAATTGAGAGTCTGACTTACTGATGTTCATTCTGAGTTCATTGCTTAACATGGAGCTGTGACTGTATCCAGAAGCATAGCAAGGGTGGGGTTAAGGGGGCAGCCTTCCCAGGTACAAGATGTCGGGATATGAACAGGAGTTTGAAGTGAGGCAGTGGGTGCCAAATGTGTGAGCTATAACTCTGAGTATATTGAGTACCTGTTTTGGAAGCTGCATAGTACATAGCCATTTTATTGCTTTCCAGAATTGTTTGGGTTGCTTAACTCAAAGGCCTGAAGATTTCTACAGTATTTAGTTTTAGTCTGATTAGGAGATATTCTAGTGTCTTAATATAGTTGATGATAAATAGTATATTTGTCTGTATTAGCTGGATCCTTTAAGTGAAATCATATCTCACCTCTTTGTTTTCTAATTTGTCTGATAGTACAAGTGAGTTGGGTTGTATTTAAGGATTGCAATATTAGTTTTTAAAACAAGTATACTTTATCTTGAATGAGAGCTAAAAAGCTATAAAATGTAGAAAGTGCTGTAGTGAGGTCATTGCAGTTGTGAAATGTGGTCCAGTGTATACCTTGAAATTCATTAATTAGCATATCATCAGAAACAAACAATAACGAGGGGGCATGGCCAGCATGGGCACTGAGTAGCAGCAGAATACAGCAGCTCCACTAAGAAAATTATATCTTCACTGGATTTTTGTTTCTAATCAAAAAGTTGGAATTTGTTTTTCAACAGCGCTATAGTTTATAAATATATTTACAAGAATATCTACAAAAAATAGGAAGAAGGCAACTTTTCCAGTCAAAATTACATTTGGAAAATTTCTACTCATCAACTGAAACATTTCATCATGAGTTCCACAAAAACTGGCAGTCAGGAATTTAGTTTCAGGAAAGAACTTCAAACACTGTTATCAAATATTCAGGTACTAACTACAAAAATTGACAAGACTGACATCAAGATAGACAATTTTAAAGAAGAATCTACTAAACAAATGTATCTTTTCCATGAGGACCTGCAACAACAAAAAATCCAAATATCTGGCATAGGGGATGCTTTGAATGACATGGATGGTAGAACAAAAGAAAATTAATAATGTAGAGTTCTTATTAAAACAAAACACTTTGCTACAAAATAAGCTTGATGACCTTGAGAACAGATCTTGTAGAAATAATCTAAGGATCTTTGGACTACCTGAAAATATAGAGGAAAACAACTTGACTGGTTTTCTCACTACATGGCTACCAAAGCACTAGACCTTACAGAAGCGATGTCATTTGAGATAGAAAGAGCTCACCGGTCCCTGACTAGTAGTAGTACCACCAGCAAAAACAACCTAGATCTGTCATTAAGTTCATTTTTCATCTGATAAAGAACTAATTTTAAAGACAGCCTGGTCTAAATCTCCCATAAAAATGAATGATACATGAATTCATTTTGATAATGACTGTTCATCTTTGGTAATAGCAAAAAGAAAACTGTTCTTACCTCTAATAAAAGAACTGAAGAAGGCGTAAGTGAAGACTCATCTTCTGTTTCCTGCAAAACTGAAGATTTTCACCTCAGAGGGACCCAAACTATTTGAAGACCTGGGCTCAGCTCTCACTTTTATAAAAAAAATCACAAGATCCTAGAAAAGATAGAAGAGATGGAATGGGCTAGCCCTTCTCTTAAAAGATTGGCATCAACATCTGCTTGGAAAACTACAGAGAAACTTAAAAAACTAAAAACAAATGAACTAAGTTATATTTCATTTCCTTATCCTGTTATACATATGGATGTTAACATGTTAAGTACACTTTTCACTGTTTTGTTTCCTGATGAGGTAAGCTCATTTCATCTTTATAAAAATGAAATATTCTTTAGCTATTTACATATCCCTCTAGTTTAATTAATTTTTAATAGTAAATATATGATGTTCATTTAGATATTTTGTAGTGCTAACATACAGTTGTTGTCATGTAAGAATATATATATTTTAAACAAACTAGATCAGTGGCAACAACTTATTATATTACTGAATATAAATCCACAGTAATAATATATAAATACAAAAGGAGCAGGGAGAGAAAAAAGAAAAGGAAAAAGGGGAAATACATAACTTGATTCTTTAGTTAACTAGATATATGCATAATTTCCGTTTCATGTTAATAAAATTGAAATGGGAAGGAGAGGTGGGTACATGGAAAAATGGGGCAATGACTTCACTTTTAAAGATAAACATCCAATATTTTTCAATTCAATTTGGCCTCTGTTTAAACATCATATCTTCTTGTAACAACTATTAACACATTCTAAGATAGCTCCCAGATCTATTACTTTATATATACAGTTAGCTTGTCAATATTAAATGTCTTTAAACATTTCCCTGAAGCTAAATATTTCTATGACCTGATATGACATTATGTATTCTGTGCTTTAATGTGGTCTGATATATAGCTGTGTTTTTGTGATGCTTGCATTTAAAAGGAAGGATGTTGATGGTTGTATATGGGAAAAATGAAAATCTGAATGCTTTCTTTGTGTGAGACCTTTGTATTTACTGTGAGCAATATAAATGTAGTACTGATGTTTCTTGTTGATCACACATTCAAGCTGAATGATAATATTTCTGTAAACCTTTCACTCACAACCTGACAGCTTCACAAGACTAAAAATGTGGTAAAACCTTTTTTATCTGCTGTTTTCCCACTGATGAGACAATTTTGGGGTCTTGGTTTGGCTCACGCTGATGATTCGTGAGCTTCTGAGACTTTAGGCATCTCAGGAACAGCTGTGAATTGTCTTTACAACCTTCAAGCTGCTTTGAAACAATGGGACACACACAAATGACATCAGTGTGATGAAAAACAACTCCACCAGGAAGTCTTCTAATCGGCAAACAACAGGAATTGTAATTCCCACTTGAACTGTCTATAAAAACAAAACCTCTGCCCCAATAACTCTAAACAGAAGGATGACTGATAGGGATAAACTGTAGCAAACAGAAAGTGTCTAAATTCTGGGGTTTTAATAAAAGTAATATGGGCAGGGGAAGGAGGAAAAAAGAAAATAAATGGAACACCATTGCATCAGCTTTCCATTGGAGTAACCAGTCATACCTGAACATAATGCATTCTGCAGACTCAGATATTTTACTAAATGGATTATTTAGTGATACATTAATATGACAGAATCCTTTATAGTCAACTAGATATTCAAACAACCGACCGTACTGCTTGCAAGATGAGCTGCCCTGTGTTGCTTAAGCTCTGCTGACAGAGGTATGGTTTCATTTCTATGCTGCATTTATGCCAGAAGACATGTTTCATATGATTAGCTAAACTAGAATTACGAGTTTCAGGTTCATAGTCTGAAAATAAGAGTTGGGTAGGATTACAGTCTTCTCCATGTTAAATGTCATATGCTTAAGTATTTGTACAAATGTGCATAAACATGTGTTGCAGTTCACTGACACGTTGGGCGGGTGTTGTTATGAGCTACTAAAGAGATGTATTGCAGAGATCCAGATCGTTTGCCTTCAATACGTGTACATAATAACAATGTAAGATGTCTCTTCTTTTCAGGAAAATTTAAGTGCACTATTTAAATGAAAGGAAAATGAGTTAATGGTTGGCAATGATATAATTGTTAACTTGATAACATTTATGTAGACACTATACATACAACATACAAATGAATGGTAACTTTTGTAAAATTGTTGTTATAATAACATAATAATTTAATCATTACTACTAGTGGTCTTTACATACTTCAGATCCACATAAATTCATAATCATAAAGCTTCCCTTTTTTCCCCTCCTTTCTATTAGCAATAGTGAATATATTTTTGGGATATATTGTTCAGCTATACAGAATGCTTTAAAGTTGCAGAATATAAAGAAACTATTTATCATAAAGTATAATGAGATAGTTTGATATAATATAACAAAATGGATTGTAATGATTTAGACACTGTTTTCATATTGTGGTTATCATATGTTTTGGGGTCATAATCTAATGTTTAACAAAACTGTTTTATATTATTCCTAAGGGAATAACAGGTTATATAATGTTAAGCCAAATGTTTTTGGCCTTCCTCTCTAGGCTGTCTTCTTCCTTATTTAGTTATGTTTCTGGCATACAATCTACTTATTCCTTAAGATTGAGCAGATTTGACTGATGAATTATAATCATTTATATGTGCTTTAATATAAAAATAAATAACTTTTATGGTATTATTTAACATTAATTACATTACATAAACATCATGTGGTCGCTGTGCTTTGCTGCTGTAGTCTGTTAGTTTTATCCAAGTGACTGTTGTCACTGGGACAAGGAGTTTAGAACTCCAGGTGGGGAGCTAGTGTGTTTTTGATAAGGCACTGTAAATATTTTATTTTGTAGTATGTTTCACTTGACATCCATTTCAATACACCCACATAAGAGCATTAATTATATTAATAATAAGTCCTCTGACATTCACTATAAAATTTGGGTCAAAGTCTTCAGATTAAATAATTTTCCTTTAGAAAAGGGATCTATAATGTACTTATATGAAAGTGATGAGATATAAACTATGTTACTACATTTGATTAACATACCATGGTCGCTCTAAAAGGTTTATCCATTAACATGAATGGTTTGAACAATCCAATTAAAAGAGGTAGTCTCTACAAATATCTTGACATACACAAACCAAATATGATTTTCATACAGGAAACTTATTTATTGAAGGATAGTATTAAGTTTATGAACACTAACAAATACACAGTCCTAATAAGCTCGGAGCACTCAAAAAAGAAGAGAGGTGTGGTTATTCTTTGCAACAAATCTCTCCCCATACCTAGAATAATTAAATTGTTTCAAGATAATAAAGGGATGCTTTGTCTTGTTATTGTGGAAATAAACAAAACAATATATACACTAGTAAATAACTACTGGATCCCTGGTATTGGAACCAGCACTATCAAACAACGTATAAATCAAATAATATCTCAATCTGAAGGACACATTATTATGGCTGGTGATTTTAATTGCATTCTAAATGAGAAAGAGTCCACTACTCTAGGAAAAAAAAGATAACTCCACAGGCCAAACAACTAATAAAATTCATGCAATCTTATCAACTAAAAGATGGACATGATTGTTCAGATCAGAGTTCGCTACAATATACTTTCTATTTCAACAGATATAAAACCTATTCTAGGATTGATAGAATAATGTTTTCCACACAAATAATAAATGATCTAACAAATAGTAAAATCATATATTGTCCGATATCAGATGATAACACTATTATATTTGAATTTAATATCAACAGTAAACATAATGTACAAATAAAAAAAATTCCAGTTTATCTTACAAACCTTCTTAAAAGAAGAAATACATAACTTTATAAACATAAACTCAACTCCTGACATCTCTGATGTCTATATATGGGATGCTCTGAAATCCTGTTTATATGGTCAAATAAATAAATGGTATTATAATAAAAGGCAATCCTGGGACATAGATCTAAAAACAATGCAAGATAAACTAGACATGATATACCATAACAATAAAGATAAACTTAATTCTAAAAACATAAGAGATAAAATAGACAAACTAAATGAGGAATACAAAGCCATATTACATCATAAGACTATGATCTCCTTAGAAAAATATAAATTCCTTGCTTACTCCCTAAATTCTAAATACTTGACTAATCCCTAAATTCTAAATACTTGACTAATCTTAAGAATAAAACTAAAAGAATAAATAAACATAATCATATTAAAGAAATATATTCCCCTAAAAAATGTATATAGCATGCATGATATTATAGAGAAGTTCAGAAATCACTTTTACATTATTAATCAATCAACAAAAAAATATAGAGTCTAAAGATAAAATAAAATAATTTATTAATAAAAATCTTTATAATAAACTCAAAAAACAACAGGTGGAAAGCATAGACAAACAAATTACTTTAGCAGATCTACAAACTCAAATTAATAAGCTTAAACAAAATAAAATGATGGAATTATACCTGAAATATATACAATAATACCTAAAACGGCAATTTCCCTGCTCCACAAAGTTTACAATTTGGCTCAAACTAACGCTATAATATCCCCTTCATGGAAATACATTTTCATTTCACCAATTTTAAAACACAATAAGGACCCTAAATGTTGTTCTTCTTACAGATCCATTTCTCTATTGAATGTGGATTGCAAAATGTTCATGAACGTATACTCAGACAGATTAAAGAATTTTTACCACATTTAATAGATGATGATCAAACTGGTTTTGTAATTAAGTACTTTTGACAATATTAAATAAAGGTTGACTTTAACTGATTACTCTCAAAGAAAAAAAAAGAATTTAACTTTAATAAGTGTAGATATAAATTCAGCATTTGATTCAATTGATTGGGATTATTTATTTACGCTATTAGAATGTTTAAATTTCTCAAATAACTTTATTAAATTTTTAAAACACTTATATAAAGGACCTTTAGCTTATATCAAAATAGGGTCATATACTTCAACCAAAATACCTATTATAAAAGGAACTAAACAAAGTTGTCCTCTCTCTCCTTTACTATTCAATCTAATAATGGAGCCATGGGCTAATAATATAAAAAATAACAAAAATATAGAAGGATTTGAGATGAATAAGGCTATAACCTCCAAAATCCAACTTTTCGCTGATGATGTTCTAGTTACCACAAA